>NW_010135451.1:0-22933 GCF_000699245.1 Pterocles gutturalis
GATATGTTGCAAAAAGGTATGACTTTTGAAACATGTATTTCTTTGCTCTCATCCAACAGTCAGTTCACTAAGCTCATTTAAATGCAGAACTTCCAACTTCCAACAGTCCACTGAAATAATCCAAAAAGAAGTGAATACAAGCAACTTTGTTAATTCTTGACTACAATGCAGTATTTAAATGCACTGAAGTCTAGAGGGAAGAGGTTAAGCATCTCATGTACTGTCACACAATCATAGAACCCCAGAATGGTTTGGGTTGGAAGGGACCTTAAATATCACCTAGTTTCAATCCCGCCCTGGCAGGGCCACCTTCCACTAGACCAGGTTGCTCAAAGCCTCATCCACCCTGGCCTTCACAATAGTGTTTTGTATTGGAAGGAGTAATAAAAATCTAGTAAAACTGAACTACACCACAAATAAGTGTAGCTTGGTGATTTCAGTGAGAGATTTGCCTAAGTAAATATTTGAAGGGCAGAATTCTCTGCCGTGAATATATAATTATAAAGCATTTTGATACCTGTCTATGGCATTCAAAGGAAACATAAGGTGATTATTGTATAAAATACTTTGAAACCATATTTATCTACATATTTCTTAAATATTTATTTTTCTAATTATATCTTTATAATTTTATATAAACATATTACTTCCTTGTTGTAAATGTGATAACAGATATAATCAGGGTTGCTTAACACCAGTAACAGAACATGAAGCGAAATCAGGGGCTCCTGCAGGCCAGTCCAGCACTATAACTAAAAGGCTCAGCAAAGTGGACCTCACATTACCATTTGAATTTTTTCTACCCAGTTCTCATCTCCTTCATTGCTTTGCTATTTTTATGGGCACAGCGATTTGGTAAGAGTGTGTAAGCAAAGAAAAATTTTTTGTACTTTTTTTCTTTTTAATGAGAATCTCCATGCTTTTGACATGACTGCAAATAAACAGGCAACAATGCATACTTTTTGTCTTTGCCTGTGTTCAACAGTGACAATTTGTTTTTTGGAAAATCAAAATGCTTCCTTCCCAAACCAAAAACTATGTCTTTTGAATGTAACTTCCCTGGACTCAGTGAGATGTATTTTGTGATTTTTTTTTAAAAAAACCTGTTGAAAACTGCCACCGTATTACGTATACAATCTAGAATCACTGAAGGGCAAATAGACAATGAGCTGCACAGGATAATACACTGTGCAAAATAACATCGAGGAAAGAACACAAAAAACCAGCATAAAGGATTTTCCCACTGCTTTGTGTCTTTCAAACCATGGCCTATTTTGGAGGAAACTATTTCTTTGACTAGTAAGTAATCAAATTTCTCTCTGGAGACTTAAAAATACAGCTGGTAATTACCCTTCTATTCTCCAGGTGTTTGAATTCTGAATCTTTGTGGAGAAAAAAGCAGCTTTTCACCCTTTGCCATCATTGTGAACTAGACACAGTGAATCAAAGAGAAAATTCACATAGTAACTTTGTTCACGGAGATGGATGAGATCACAACTTTGTGTTTTGCTATTCCAACAAATTCCAGTTTGTGTTTCTCTGGGGTAATTTTTTTTTTTTTAAATTTTTTTTTTTAAATTTACATTAAGCTGAGCAAGCAGTTCAGGAAAATATTAACCCACATATAAATAACATATTCAGAGAGCTATGCATTGTCCCTGAACTCCATTAGTGTTTGGAGTCACTATTAACAGTATTTCTCAATTTTTATTGCTTCTTTCTCTAGATTTTGTATAAAGCAGCCAACCTCAACTGCGTCAGATGTGTGTAAATACTGTGCAGATTTGTGTGATGCAAGTTTAAATGCTATTTAGCTTCTAGTAATTTAGGTGGATTAGGGTGGAGGAAGGTGTAAAAGGATCTTCAAACAAAACCAGCTGATTTCGTACAGTACTACAAAACGAGCAGTGTGTACTGTTGTAGATAACTGCCCTTGTTTTTCTCTAATAGCAAGCAGAAAGGAAGGAAGGATAGTGATTTCACTGGGCTGTGATTCAGGAAAACACTAAAATCTCAAGTTCTCTTTGCTGGAAGCTGGCGCATGCAGGCCAGTGCTCTATTGATCCGGGGCAAGTTGTAAGATAAGGAACAATTTGGTAATGTTTTAATGTAAAGAGTTGTTAAGTTTGTCATCTTCTCTAAACATGGGGTCATTGCGTTGCAATGGTAACCTTCATGGTGTTCATGTTTTCTGTGACACATACCTGTCATAAGGGACTGCAAGGTAAAAAAATCATATGCTGAGTTTTAAGTAAAATTTTAAATATTTTTTTAATAACTCTTTTAAAATCGAAATATAACTTGGACTGTGCTTGTTTAGTTTTCTTGCACTTTCAGTATACTTTGAACTTCATTAATCTGGATATGTGAGTCTTGTCCAGACCAGTCAAAACTGGTGAGTACACACGTAAATGGCAATAGGATTGTGCTCTACCAGAGTAATTTGAGCAATGTACTTCATGATCACTTAAATTCACAACATTCATTTGTGTTAGAAAATAACTGTTAAGTCCATTTTATGTGTTGGGGAGCTCAGGTGTAGGTTAGAGTTTGCTTTATTATCAGTAAGGTTTATTCAAGAACCCACTCCTACCCTCCTAACTTGCTGTCTCAAGTTCTGACATTTCCATCCTCTTCCTTTTTGTCTGGTGAGCACACATTTGCCAGTCACAGTTTCTTTCCCCTTTTCTCTTCCTCAACCTTTCCCAAATGGTGTTTCCAGATCAGCTATATCCATCCATGTGCCAGCAATTTAAAGGGGAAACGAAGCCTCCTTACAAAACTGTATGCTGTCCCCAATTCAACACAGCACTTAAGCAGGCATTTAAATTTAATCAAGTGTTTGGACATACTTTGGGAATTTAGGGTGTCAGCTTCTAAGTACACAAAATTCCTACTAATGTAGCTAAGTACCACTTTTATTTTCCATTGAGCAATTTCTTTTTAAAGATGCTAATCTGAGACTGATGATGACATCTGAACATGAAACTTTGGAGACTGCGCTGAAGCCTTATTTGTAAATTGGCTTGCAAGGTAATAAAAAGACACAGTTTGTGGGATTATAGCTCTAAAATACTCTTCTTATTGCAGATTTTTTTCTAACATAATAATTGCTTTGGGAGCTTCTAAGCGTTATATAATGATGTGGTGGGTTAACCTTTGCTGGCTGCCAGGTGCCTGCACAACCAGCTGCTCTCTCACTCCCACTGCTCAGCAGGACAAAGGGAGAAAATACAACGAAAAAATCATCAGTTGAGACAAGAACAGACAGATCACTTACCAGTTACCATCATGGGAAAAAGAGACTCAACTTGGGCAAATTAATTTAATTTATTGCCAGTTAAATGGAATAGGATAATGAGAATAAAACCAAATCTTAAAACACTTTCCCCACCTTTCTTCCTTCTTCCCAGGCTCAACTTCACTCCAGACTTCTCTACCTGCTCCCCTGGTGTGGTGCATGGGGACAGGGAGTGGGAGTTGTGGTCAGTTCGTCACATGTTGTCTGTGATGTTTCTTCCTCCTCATGGTCTTCCCGTGCTTCAATGTGAGGTCCCTCTCACAGGACACAGTCCGTCAGGAACTTCTCCAGTGTGGGTTCATCCCAAGGCTTCAGTTCTTCAAAAACTGCTCCAGCATAGGTCTTTTCCATGTGTTGCAGTGTTTCAGGCACAGACTGCTCCAGCGTGGGTTGCAAGTCCTGCCAGCAAACCTGCTCCAGCCTGGGCTCCTCTCACCATCGGGCCCCAGGTCCTGCCAGGAGCCTGCTCCAGCATGGGCTTCCCATGGGGTCACAGCTTTTGGGCACATCAGCCTGCTCCAGCGTAGGGTCCTCCCTGGGCTGCAGGTGTATCTCTGCTCCCCCGTTACCTCCATGGCTGCAGGGGCACAGCTGCCTCACCATGGGCTGCACCACGGGCTGCAGGGGAATATCTGCTCCAGCACCTGGAGCACCTCCTCCCCTCCTGCACTGACCTGGGTGTCTGCAGAGTGTCGCTCTCAGATACTTTCTCCTCTCTCCCCTCTCCCAGCTGCTGCTGTGCAGCAGTTTTTACCCTTTCTTAGATATGTTGTCAAACAGGCACTACCAATGTTGCTGATGGGCTCAGCTTTGGCCAGCAGTGGGTCCATTTTAGAGTCGGCTGGCATTGGCTCCGTCTGACATGGGGACAGCTCCTGATTTCTTCTCACAGAGGCCATTCTGACAGTCTTCCCGCCACTACTAAAACCTTGCCATGTAATTCTAGTATAAATGATGAGATTTGGAACTGGACCAAAAAGCATAAAGCCACAAAAGATTAAAAAAAGTACAGTGAAAAGAGGTAGAGTTCTGTCATTTTATACACATAGGTGAGTGGTACGTGAAGACTGTAACTTATCCAAAGGTGCAAGGCAACGGCTGAAACAACTAATTGAAAATGTGTTTTCTGGGTTCCAGTGCAATGCCTTAGTCATTCTTCTTCTCAGAAGAAATTAATGCAGTAAGAGAACAATTTTGTTATGGGAAATATGAGCTGCTGAAAAGGAGTATAGCACAGGTAATCTGTGAAAGGGGCGTGAGTGCTTATGTGCATAAAGCATACATATGAGTACAGAGTATTAATATAGGCCAAGTAAAACAAATAAAACAGCTTCACTCTAAATCTTGTAGCTATTGCAAAGCTTCTTAAATGGCTTTGTCTCTATAATATAATGCTATAATACAATCCAAAATGTCAGTACATTCTCCTAAGAAGATTTAGCTACTATATCCAATTTCCATATCCTAGAAAAAAAAAAGCCTTGCACAGTGTGTTCTGCTAATACAATTATTGCTCATTTATTAAAAGGAAACTTTTAAAAACTGTTAATGGGAGGGCATGAGAATGAAAGCTAACAGTGCTTAAATTGGGTGTTTTAACAGAAAATGGACTTTTATCCAGTTTAAACATACTTTTAACTGAGTCTGGGAATGAAGTGTATTGAAACATAAGTGGATGACCAGCAGAAAGATGTTCATATTTCAGATGGGAAAAGCTTAAGGAGAAAGAAAGTAGATACGAGCGTATTTACAAATCACATCTGATCAAAGCTGTCCCAAAGTACACCTG
Organism: Pterocles gutturalis; assembly: GCF_000699245.1. Lineage (NCBI taxonomy): Eukaryota > Metazoa > Chordata > Aves > Pterocliformes > Pteroclidae > Pterocles > Pterocles gutturalis. Next base: position 5,091 of record NW_010135451.1, read on the forward strand.
GAATTTCATAGTGAGTTTGGACACCCTTTGGTGAAATGCATTCTTATACACTGAAATTTCAAGAACTTTACAGAATAATCTTTGCTGTATCTTAGATCCACCTCCTACTTGTCTGTGCATTCTTGTAAAGTTCAAGACTGGTAGTATTGCTGGGAAACATGGGAAAAAAGGTTGCATATAAGAATTTTACTGGCTTCAGGCGATGCAGGGTCAAATCATGCACATGAACTGGACTATATCACTAAGTGATGCACATGCCTGTTTAAGTGAATCAGAGGCATTACTGATTTGTACATGATCACATGTGCATCACTTAGTGATATAGTGTTTTTGCTGTACGAGTCAGATTGTACAGTTGACATGTGTACATGTTTATGGTAGTAACAATTTGAAAATAGCCAAGCTTTAGATTTTCTTTAATAAAAGTACAGTCTTGGAAGTCAATATTTAGTATTTTCTTAATTGGAAAGAAATAGATTTTTTTTTTTTTTACTCTTTTTACTTGTAAAATTTATTTTGCTGTTAAGTAATATAAAATTCACTGAATTTTAAGTGAAGGTGGGAATACAGACAAGTACTTTGGTCTAGCTGTTCAAATGAGAAAGTTTGTGTGGTTATCAGTTACAGCCTGTGAGGGAATTCTGCACATCTACCAGAAGGTGGAAACTAAACTATGTATCTTGACTGAGCTTTATGAAGCAAAGTCTCCCCTGCGCCACACAGGCTGGGACTACTGAAACTAGATATTTGAAATTCAGTACTGTGTCCTGTATTTCCAGTAGTAAGCTGGAGCAACTGTTAAGCAAGTAAACTCTGACAAATAAATTTTTTATTAAATATATTACATTTTCCTGTTTGTGAACTGTCCTCAGGAAGTTATGATTTTATTTAATTTACTCATTGCTCTCAAAATTATTCCTGAAAATACTTCATCATACTCCATAATAATGTATGGAGTAACATAAATACTCCAGAGACTACCTTACAAATTATTTTCCCTAGGTAACTGTGGAGAAGATGACTGTTCTCAACTGGGATACATTTGATTTACTCAGGGCACCCCTGATCTAGGGAGTTGGTCAAATAAATTTTTTTTGGTGTTTTGTAGGGGATAGATATCACTGCTAAAATGAGCTATTTACTTTGGTAAATAGCTGATTTTAACTTTCCCTTAGCAATCTTTATTTGAAACACAACATTTTAGCAAATAATCCAGCCAATACACTTTTCTGGTAGGAAAATTGCATAGGAGCAACAGAAAAATGTTATGAAAGTTTGATTAAAATTGTGACTGTCATTTTATTGCTGTCAAAGCTGTGCTGTTTTTTTCCTGGATAAGGCAAGTCATACTTGGCTCTGCAAGCACAAGGTACAGCAATACACTAGGCAATGCTGCTTAGTTAATATGGGAGTTCAGCTTTACTTTTAGATGCATTTTTGTTCATAAAGGGAAAATTGGAACTTCAGAAGAAAGGCTTTTAAAAATGATGGTATCACTGTCACTAGGCTTGAGGAAGTAATAAGAATATTTACATGTACAGGAAAATAAAAAAAGGAATGACATTTCATCAGAAGAGTTAGCAGGTGGACAAGGTTTGGTTTGATGTGAATGCCTCTCAGTTCTGACCCAGAAGTCTCCCTAGACTCCCAGAGCCTGCATGAACAAAAGTACTTGGAATAAAGAGAGGAAAAAGGTGATCCATTAAGTAGTCTATGTACTACAGCAGCTGCATTAGTCAGACATAAGATATAAGCCACGCTCTTACATGTAGTGATGTTCTAATTGATCTATACTTGATCTGTTGGTCTGGGTCCACAATGAACTGCAAGGGCCTGGGGGTTCCTGGCATGCATGCCACCAGTACAATACCATTTTATGGTTAAAAAAGCCAAAAGTCACTGAAATTAAATAGAGGAGAGCGTAAGTCTTGCTTTTACAGCATGATTGTGAGAATTGTTTTTTTGCAGATCCTTGCAGAAGTTGGCAGTGAGTCCTGCAGTAGCCAGTTTGATCACATCTGCAGCTCACTCAAGTTAGTACAAAGTCCTGAACGTACAGGCAGGACTGAATCTAGAACAAGCTGATTATCTGGCTTAGACTATTTCTTTTGCTGACATTCATTTTAGGCCAAGCTGTGCCATCTTACACTATAAATTTGTATTGGCTTTAGTAGTTATTTTGTATGAGTAAAAGGAATAGGAATCAGCTTTTTGTAATATGTAAACGATTGCCTTCCCATACACACACACGGGGGCACCCCCCCCCCCCCCCCCCCCCCACCCCCCCACCCCTCCCCCTACCCCTAACCCTAACCCTAACCCCCCCGCATATCTCCTTCTTCCCTTTGGGAATGAACACTAGGTTTGTTCTTCTGTTGTGTTACATAACCTTGGCAAGAATGTACAAAAGGGACCTTACCTTCTCCTCAGAAGCAAACTCACTCAGCAATCCTGGCTTTAATCATTAGTAGTACTAGGTCACTAGAGGGTCACTGTGGCCAAATGCATTTTATAAATGACTGTATTGTATTGTATCTACAGGAAGACCCAAAGATTTTGTGACAGCAGCCTCTCTTCCTTCTGGAACATAAATATTCAGACCAAATTTATAAAATCAGACACATAAAAGAATGAGGGGGTGAATTTATTTGTTATTTAGCTGAGGACATTTTTATGGGGCAATAAACTCCTTTTCAGCCAAAGGCATATTGTACAGGCAGACTCTGTTGATGACAAACACTAAAACAAGAAATACCTTAAACCCATTAAACCAAGATAATTATCAACTGTAAATCAATGCCATAATATCAAAAGAGACCACTTAATGGACAAAGGACGGAGAGGACAAAAAATTTGCAAGGGGCAGAGCATAACATTTGAAAAAGTCAATAAAATTAATTTAGAAACAAGAAAGGTTTATCTAACTGTGATTTTCTTGAGTTCTCCCCTTGCAATCTAGATACTGCTGTATCTGAAAAATGTGACCCTTCCCTTGCTCTAGATTGTGCAATTGCTCTAAGCAGCTGCATGTCTGTAGTGAGATTGCTTTGTAGGTCCATTACATCCTGCACTGGGCTCTAAAAGCTCTGTCTCTAAATTTGTCCTGGTCAGTGGAAAGATTATCCTTAACACTAATAAGCTTTAGATAAGCAGTTTTTCATCAGGGCTAGTGCTTATTTTATTACCTCGAATAACAAGGTCAGCGTCTCCCATGTGTCTGAGCAGTACAGCTGTTCCCTTTTGTTTCAGTCAAAAGCAGCAAAGGCAGTGGAAAGAAAACAAAAGGACGCTGCATATGCAAGAGCTAAATTGGCTTTTCTCTACAGTGCTATCTCTTCTCTGTGCTGCATGGCCTCATCTGAGCTTGACTGTTGGTCCCTGAGATGCAGGCAGCTGAGCCTCCAGGGAAAAGGCAACACAGCACCGTATTGCTTTGTCTGAATGAAAAGGGATGAGAAAACAAAGATTGGAGTCATTAAACTGGACAGTAGACGAGCTAGAGGGCCCTAAAACAAAAAGGGAAGGTTGAAAGGCTGTATATCAATAAGATCATTGGCAGAAATGCATGAACTCTGCTGAACCTAGGTGACATATGGATATGGCCTGTGAAACATGGTACAAAACCTGTTTATTGGTTTGGTTTTTTTTTTGTTTGTTTGTTTTGTTTTGTTTTTTTCTTCCTTGAAAAGACACCTGGACTAAGCTCCAGATTTTCCTGAAAAAAGAATTTTAGCCTGTCCCATTTTTAGAAAAGGTCCTTTCCATTTTTTGTCCTCTTTCTGACAACAGTGCAGTGTTTCATAAGATAACACTGACACTCAGAACAGAAATGCTGAGCCTTCCGGTGATTCCAGGTTGCTGGGAGTCACCAAAGTGTTTGTAGCAAGGAACTGTATGGGCTTCATTTACAAGTTTGTTCTGCAGAAATATTCATAATCAAGCATAAAATAAAGTTGCTTTTGTTTAGTCACCAAAATAATGTACTTATGAACCCACTTCAAAATCAGTAAATTTATTTACCCCTGTTAAAAGTTCTCTAATTTGCCCAAACTATTAATGAACCTCTGCTTAACCTCCTAACACATTTGAAATGTTCTGCATTTTAATGACAATTTTGAAAGACTTTGTATAACTTATGGGGTTTTTTGACCAGAAAATGATACATCAGTAGGAAAGCAGAACCTATTTCTACACTCTTCAAAAGGAAAGCCTTTAAAGGCGTGAAGAGTCCACAAGCAAGCTTTGCCATTCACGGGAGTTGCAATTCTTTGATTTTGCCTATGCAAACTGTAAGTAAGTCTGTATTCCAAAGGGAGTATGTCCCTATGATACAGTGGAGTGAATCCAGGTTTTGAAACCTACATATTCAACTCAAATGCCCCAAACAACAGACTAACATGTGCTACTGCTCTCTTTCACAGTGAAAGCATGTCTCCATGTTACAGTTACAGGGCAAGATTCTTCGAATTTCTGACAGTCATTGAAAAAAAACTCTCTAAAGGCTGATTCAGAGTCTAATTTAGAGCTTTTATATCCTCCAGGTGACTCTGCTGGGAGCTGCTGGGCACTACCCACCTCAGGTAGATGAGGCGGCTGTCTCTGTGGTACCCAGGTGTTTCTGGGATAGTTCAGTTTCTCTTTCATTTCCTTATCCTCTGCAACATGTGCCTTTACAAAAAGAGCACCTCAGTTAAGCTTCTTCAGAGGAAGGGAAGGCGTTTCTGTTGAGCAAACTCAGGAGAAGAGCTGTTGCAATTGTTGCATTGAGAGTAGGTGAATGAGCAAGGAGGTAGATGCTCGTTGCTTCTGCAGAGTGCCTGCAGCAGGGAAACAGCAGCCAGCCAGGGCTTGGAGGGTAAGGCAAGGAGAACGTCCTTAGGACTAATCAGGGAAGGTGGAGTGCTTGCTGCAACTGTTTGCGTGCCCCTGAGCTGTCTGGGAGCAACGCTTGGAGCAAGAATCTGCTTGGCACGGAGGGTGAAGTTGTTTATAGACCAATACTGTGTTTCTGCCCTGCCTGATTAAGTTCAGAGTTTTGCTTTTTAAAAAGTAAATTTTCCTAGTTTGTGCTGGGAAAATATATAGCTTCTTTGAGTAATAAAGCATTTCGGCCTTCTTTAGAGCTAATTCTGAGCCTTATATGACTGTGGCCCCATCACAAACCCCTCAAAGAAGTGGTGCATAGGGGATTACCATTATCATGGTGTGTGTCAGATGAGTGTACAAAAAGACAGGTAGGGGTTGTGGTGTAAGAAGTCATACTGGTGTGTTCTTACTGAAAGCATGGCTGGGTGCATATCACCATCCTATGATCCAGAGATGTCTCTGAGGTGTCTAGAAGAAGCATGTTTCAGCCCGGTAGTCTGCTCTAAGATAACATATTCGTTAGCAGGTGTGTTCACACTCTAGATGAGATCTGATAAAAGGAAAGACGCAAAGCTTCAATGCCCTTGAGTTCGGGTGTGTGCTACCCTTGCAAGAGAAGTGAGGACTGATGTCGCTGCTGTGACATCAGGGTGCAGCCTATAACATTGCAGAGAGCAGCACAGATAGAGAAAGGAGTGACACCTTTTAATGGCCTTTCTTTGTCATTGGCTTCCAACACCCCAATAAAGGTACCCCCAGCAAAAGGCTATGAGAAGTGAGAAGTGAGCTGTAGAATCAGACTGGACTGTTGTTCCCAGAGGAGCGCAAAATCGTTTGATGCCAGAAGTAACTGTGTGTTGCTTACATGTGAAATGAGCATAGTGTGAGGGCTACCATACTACCTAGTTCAGATAGCAAATCGTAGCCTAACCATGGAGAAGGAAAAGTTCACCTGTCTCAAAGTCCAGGGTACTGCTGCTTGGGTGCTGCCCATATCTGAGCTAATTTAAAGCTCTGATGTCTTGACACAAGGGAAGAGTCTCTAAACATGCAGGTGTCTAATAGTGGTTACACCCTGTTTCCTGGTCTGTTTTCGTGGCACTGTATGGAGTTTATGGCAAAGTGAGGAGCTAGAGATATTGTTTTTCTGTTTTAGTGGAAAACAAAGTAATAACCAATGGATTGGCTGAAGAAACAAGATTAGCTGTTTTTACAGTTTCAGTATGTCACACACCAGAAGAGGGTGTGGGCTTAGAATAAATCAATATGAAAATAACGTAAACTGTAATAATTGAATAAAAAAAAAGAGAAGAATCAAGGAAAATATTTAAAAGTCTTAAAATAAAAACTGAATTTTGATTAAGTTAGCCATTCACTTAAAAGTTATTTAAGCACCAGTTGCTAAGATGATTAACAAGTAATATGTATCTGTTACATTTAGAATTCTGTTCATCTAGCTGTATTTTGTCAAGCTATAATTCAGTTGGGATGTTTTAGTGACATGAGATACAGGCGCATAGCCCAAGTGATTTGGTAATAACCAATACCTAGGGGTGGAACTGAAAAGGAAGATCACTCCTGACAAACTGGGTCTCTACATTTTCCTCTGAGCTTTCTGTCTTGTCTCCAGCAATGGATAACACCTGAGGCTTAAAGAAGAATAAAATAATCTGCAGAATAAACCCTACCTGTTCTACACTACTATCCTATGGCTTTAAAATTATTTTTCTCCTTTTTTAACGTTAAGAACTACATATTTTCAGTCAAGTTGTGCCTATTCCTAGCAATCCTGGTGGGAGGTAGCATAGGATTTTCAAAGGTCTTATGCTTGTAAGCTGTTTGGTACAAGCATGAGGGTAGTAAGCATGATAGTAGTTCTTAATGCACAGCACTGAGGAGGCAGGGAAGGATGCTGAAATAAGGGTAACAATAGGGTTGTTATTCTTTTGAAATTAAAATTTCTTCTTAACAGTACTGATGGCACAGTCCTACACAGCTGTGGTTTCAGGGGGTTCCTGTGCTTTTGTGACTGCCTCTTGTCCTGTGGCAGTCTTGGTTACTGTGTAGAGTTATCAGCTTGCTCTTTTGAAGGGTACATGACACCTTTTGCAGCCTCTGAATCTTTCTTCTTACTCTGTACTGAGAAGTGGTTTAAACTAAGCAATGTTACCTGTTCTTAGCATTTGAATATTGCACTCTTGAGAGATTCTAGAATATTTTTAATTTGTTGCTAACGTAATTACTATGTTTTTCTCCTACACAGTAAAAAAACATAGTATTATGAATCTCTAATCCTGTTAATCACTTTTCACTATTGTCTATAACTTATCCTACCCTCTCATTTTCTGCTTATCGTTATGTTATGTCATTTACATTAGTCTTGGAAAGGGATATTGTAAAAAAATCCTGATGCAAAAAATCTGATGGAAATTCTGATAGTGATCTAATCAAGCAACAAAATGTGGATAAATGGCCATACTAGAGCATCTTTAAATCATCATTTCAGAAACTAATAATTTCATTGACAGCGCTGGTAGTTCAGTCCTGCAGAGGAGCATGGTTGTGGTTTCAGTGGTTACAATGAAATGAGGTGAAGATACTTGTGCGGTGGGAGGTGGAAGAGAACATTGCGGTTGACTGAAAACAAATAAGATACTTATATCAGAAGTAATTTAATCATATTCTGTTTCTGTAAAAAAAAAAAAATCAAAAAGGAAACCAAATCGTTAATCCTAGCCTAATTTGTTGTTAACCCTGGCCAGCAATTTCCCATAGATTTCTTGCTTTTTCAGTGTAATATGTGGGTTTGGAAGAAAAGTTTGACATTTTCAAGACTTGATTTTTTTTTTTTTTTTATAACTATCAGGACAAAACATTATTACAGTTGAGTTAACTTCTAATTTCCAACCAGTTCATTAGGAAGCTACAGCTGTCTAAGGTTCTGCAGTGTCTGATATGAGTTATCACTTGGTTGTACTATATTCCAGTGCTTTCTTAAAAACGAATCCCTTTGACTAGACTATCCTTTCTGTGGTGTACTGTCATCCATCCTCTGATTAAACTAACCTTTCTCTAGCCATTAAGTTAACAGTTAACTCTTTGGGAGTTTAGCATCTGTTGATAAGATTGATCAACAAAACAATCTGGCTGAGCTACAACAAAGAAATTGCGAAACGAATATACCTGAATACAGATGTCACTGTGCTTGGAGTTAGACTGAAGTCTGTATCTTCTCGGTTCGTGGAATTGCATGGAGAGCTCAGCCATAGCTTTTTAAAGCAAGTGACTAGTCATAAAGGCTGTGAAGAAGAAAAATGTGAAGATACTATCTAGGGACATCTTAACAGCTTGATATAAAGAAAAGAAATCTGGATATTATGAAATTATTCTTAACAATATCATGATTGTTTCTCCTTCCTCAATTATCATGTATGGTGGATTCTAGTTCAGATACAAAACTACAGGTGTGCTTTTGGTGAATCCTTAAATCTTACTTAATGAAAATTGATATTTGGGGTTACTTAAGATTTTTTTTTTCCTGAATTCCACAGTATAGTTCAGTGTTGCTGTAATCTACTCTTTGAAGCAGTTGCATACACCTGGTGAGTGAAGGTGCTCAGGAGTCATATTGGTTAAAACTGACTTTGTAAATTTGGCATAGATGTGTTTTTATATTTTAATAGTCACAAGGGTGATATTTACAACTTCCAAATAGAAGGAAGTTTACCAAACAGCTGTATCCAATTTGGATAACACTCTAGCTAATTTACATGTGATGGCTCTGTGCAACTCAGAATCAGCTCATCAGTGAAACAAGGAAACAACACCCTCACCCCTAAACAAGGGAAAACAAGTCTATCTAGTACCTCATGTGAATCATAAAAATATAGTTTCTATTTTGCATCATATAAACAGGTTGTGACGTCTAATCAATACCATATATTTATGGAAAAAACATATGGGCATTTTAGATATCACAGGGACCTTTGTCTTCTCCAGCCTGAAGAAAGTAATGCCTATATTACCTTTTTAAATGACCTACCTTTCTTATGTAATAAAACATTTATTTTCCTCATCAAAATAACATGTCAAATTCCCAGTGAAACTCATACTGCAAGAAGAGGTTGCAGTGGAAATGATGCCAATCATGACTAGACAGGACTATTAAGAGAGAAAAATCAACTGTAAATCATAGCGTATGCTGATGTTTGGCGGCAGAAACCCCTGTTGTGACACTGTTTTGGTTCATATACTGTCCATCTCTGATGAAAAAGTATATTAAGGAAGTGCTGTGGTTGGCTGGTTGTGCATTCAGAAGTTCAGAAATGTAGAAGGCTGATTCTACATCTTTGGCTTTTTCCTTCTATACTTGTTCATTGTAGCATATCTTTCATTTTGGGATCGCACAGTATTTGTTAAAAATGTCAGCTGACCCCCCATCTTTCTAAAACTTCAGACACACATTGTCCTTGTAATTTTTAGTAGTGGGTTTTTTTCACTCTGGATTATTAATCCGACTAGATTTTGTCACCACAGGGCAGTTTACCTTTAGTCTTTTTTGTTTATTGTGGCCAATTTTAGAAGGAAGTCTGGAATATTCTTTTTCCATCTTGTGGGCTGCTCTAATTTGCTACAAACTACTAAAAATGGTTTTGCAGCTACAATTTACTTTACTACTAAATGCTAAGAACATACTATTTCTAACATGTACATCTATCTCAAGCCCTACAAGGAAGGGTCTGCTTTTTTTGACCTTTTACATCAAAAGAAATATTTCTGGACTCATTGCAGTGTTTTAATGCATGGCACACATTGCTACATGCTATGTGAAATTTTAGCCTTATATGTTTAACTAAAGAACTGACATTTTCCCGATATGTGAATTTATTAGTGATCTCAGATGTGATTAGGTGTGCAGTACATAAATACAATTTAATAATAATACTCAAGCTTACTAATCAGAATTACATTGAAGAAGAGGAGTAAATAACTGTGTCCAGAATAGCTGAAGAGAAAGAAACAGGAAAGTTAAGTTATTTACTAAGTCTGATGAATTTGTGAGTCCTTGGCTCTCAGTCTGATGTACATGCCGCTAGGTGGTGCCTAGTGCTTCATTTTTCTCTTAACTAAAACTAAAACCAAGTATTCCACAATCAATTATACATTAGTTGCATATTCAGATGCACATCCAGACATTAAAAGCAGCCGATAACCCAGACAAGCTGACACCAGCATTACAATTTCAAATTTTACTGGATTTTCTATCAACATTGAGTTGGTCTTTGGAAAGCGGTTGGTAGCTGAGTCTATCCTACCATAATTTGTCCTTTGTCTTACATGTCAGGTGGGGTGTCCCTAACCATAGGTTGAACATGACTTTCCATGATTTGTATCTTGTTACATGCACAACCTCAGTCATCACAGGAGGTAAGAATAAGGACTTTGTCATCAGGCTTCACACTTGCACAATGGCTTGTTTTCTAAAATATCCAAAAGAGCTGCTTCTCTTTTTCCCCTTCCCAATTAAGATTGTCCCTGCATCTTCTAACATCGTGCAGGGGGTTCTCTCAAAGCATTTTTTGGAGTTGGTTGTAAGCAGCTGCTGGCAAGCAGCTTGGGCTTTTTTTTTGGTTTGTATGAATTAGTTTTTTATGGCTTATGGTCATAAAAAACCTTGTGAGGTTTGGTGAACAGAAAGAAAATGGATTCTTCTAATTATAGGTTCAGTTTTTATGTTCACCTTAAAAAAAATTGTCTCTTTGTAGTTGGAAGACTTGGAGTCTATAAAAACGTTTCACTAAAAGTTTTTTTTGTGTGTGAAATTCCACATGTATGTCTGCTGTCCTCCTATCAATGACTTTTGTGCAGTCAAGTGAAATAAATTTCTTCTATTCAAAAGATCTTATTGTTAAAGGGGACAAGGACTAAATTTCTTCCTGGAGTTTTTGGCTTCTCTCAGGGGAGGCATGTAATTCTTTTCCTAACAAAAGACACATTGTCACCTTCAGTTTCAGAACATTTTGAGGTCTGAAGGAAGTCCATTTGCTGGTGGTGCCATTGTCTTTGTAGAGGCTGGTCATTTGTGGCTATTAATGATAACTTAGTTTTTTGCTGCTCACTCAGTTTCCTCCCCAACCTGTAGCTTTGACAAAAAACAGCTTGGGGCTTGCGGCACTTGGCCCTGTGACTATTGTGTGATGTAACTTCTCTGTGCTGTGGAAGAGTTAGTTTCCCTTCTAATACAGTGGCTACTGATTTTAGCCCTGAAACAGCAGAGGTCTGTGCAATGATGATCTTTCCTGCATAGTAAAACCTGGAATATGGACACCTGCTATAGAAGCAATGCCAAAAATGATCTTTCATGGTGGAGTGAGCTCCCAGATCCCTGAATGATTTGTCACTACTGAAGGCAGCACTGCTTCCTACGTGTGACATTGAATCAGGTGATGAAAAGATGTCTTCCTTCTACAGCTGAAATGTGCTTGTATTTACTTGCTGTTCCCTGTTTCATTTCCTACACTTACTGTATGATTTCTCTACTCATTTAATTTCTGAAAGATGTAATTTTTTTCTATCATCTATTCCAAGGTAAATTTTCCATGACTTTGATCACGTTGGTGTGGAATTTGTCAAGTTGCTGGATGAGGAATCATCTTGAGGAAGTAACTCTGCATCCTGCAGCTTTGTGCTGAAGGAGGTTTCCCCATTTACCCCCTCAAGGTTCAGCTCTCATCCACATCAGCACAGAGACATTACTCTCTTGTCAAAGCAGAGTGAAGTGGAAACTCACCTAATTCTCAAGAAGCAGCTGCAAAATTTGTCGCTGTCAGTACAGCAATAAACATGTTAGGAAGCTTCTAAAGATGTGTGGAAAAAAACAGGAATGATTTACTCTTGCTTCCTAACAATGGTCTGATTTATTCTTCGTTTTTCATATGGATCTTTTGCATTGTAGTTGCATTGGCATTGGTGATAATTGCTAATTTATGGCAGTCAACTTTGTCACATTATTGACTAGGAGCCATCCAAGAGCAGGGTGTCATGGTGTTGAACACTGGGTAAACTGAGGAATGTCCCTGTCCTGCAAATGTAGTTGTGCTTGAGTCTTGGTGCTGTCCTCAGGTTTGAATGAGCCTCATCTGAATATGACACCAGCTGACATAAACTAAAGTAGGTGGCCCTCTTGGTTTGAATGGCTGCTCGGGAGAAAAATCTCAGAAGCTCTGGAGAATTCATTGTCCTGAAGTGACAGCACCAGGAGGATCCTAGTAATTTCTGCGTAAGTACAGCCACCAAGGAAACCCAGAAACTGCCAGAGTTCTACTGTTAGGATGAAGCCAGAATATTTTTTTTTAAAAATTGAAGGATCCAGAGTGCCTAAGGCAACATGAAAGCACTGTAGCATGTTGCTCAGAGGTGGAATCTCGCTAGTAATATTTGTTACGGACTATGGTCAATATCAAACTTATGAGCACTGACACCTCTCATCTCATATTTCTTCTAGCATCTCTGGTGTTGCTCTTATAAAGCAAGCCAGCCCGCAGCCCCCACCTCTTATAATGTAAACAATACGTTTGGGGGATTTTTGGCTTGCACAGAAATGGTGTTATTTTGTAATGTGGGGTAAAAATTTTGTAAGCTTGGGGTAAAAAAGAGGAAGAAACAAATACGAACTGCCAAAGTATTCTGTTTGTATGTCTGCCTGAATTAAAGTCTGTGTGCTGTAAACAAGTGTTATTTAGCCATAAGTAGACAACAGATTACTACTTTATTTATTTATTTATACAGTGTACTTTAGTCACTCCACCAGAAAACCTGTGATTATGAAACACTTATTTTCATACAGTATCTAGGTAACAAGCCACTGACAAGTGGGTAGACTAATGAGTGCAGATTAAGGTACAGCATGGAGATGGTGTGCTCTGAGCAGAACATTGTTGTTGCTGGCTCTTAATATAATGAGGGTGAGCCATTTTTTAACATTTAAATTCTGCTTTTGGTCTGCATAATTTGCATTGATTTTTAGTTCACAGTGGACTTTAGCCTGTAGTATACTGTAGGAGGTTTCACAAAATCTTGTAATAACCTGTAATGGTCTCTTCTACCATACTGGCAATCTTCCACCCCACCTGCTTTTATAATTTTCTAGACCAACCACTGCTCAGAAACTGCTTTGCTACTTCCTTGCAGTGTCCACCAGGTAGCTTTCTGTGCTGTCATGAAGACCTGCATAAAGATATGATATGTTACTTATCAAAAGAACAATACTCGTTCCAACAGCAGTGGGACAGAGGAGGCAGGATGCAATGACTGGGGTCTTACTTGGGTATAAATATGCAGAAAAGGCTAGGCTGTGCCCTGAAAGCATACAGTCTCAAGGAAGACAGCAAATAGTGGCAGAAGGGAAGACTTACACAGATGCAAAAAAGATGCTGAGACCAAGATGATAATTTGTCCAAGGAAGTCTTCAGGAAGCTGGAAAACTGACTTATTCACAAGATCGCTTATTCTAGTGCAGGTTCAATTTCTGCTTAAAACGGCTGAGGGCCCATCTCTTCAGATGCACAGAAGCACTCTCCTGAGTTTTTGTACAGGTGTGCAAGCCATGAACATATCCTTCAAACAATCTGAAATATTACTGTCTTTCCTCATCTTAGCTATTAACCAATAGGTATTGAGAGCTTGTGGTGTGCCTGAAACTCTATTCTGGGCTTAAATAGCAACAATTTCATCAGATACAGACACTTGCTATTACAGTCTGGGCCTTTTTTCATCTGTGTCAAAAATCTGCAACTTTGAACACTATGAAGATGAAATATCTCTAAAACCCAATCTTTCTGAAGTGGACTTCTGGCCACTGTATTATAGTATGTCTTTATGCAGCTTTGGCTCCAGGTGTCCCGTTGTCAGAAACTGCCAAACTTCAAAACATACCTGTTGGAAAGACAGTTGTCTTTCTTTCCCCAGACTTGGAAAAGACAAATCAGCATCTGAAGCAGTTTCATCCAACAATGTTTTTTTTGTTTTAATGCTTTCATGACAGAACAGTAATGGCTCCCTAAGGTACATCATAGCTTTAAGATTTACAATCCAGCCTCTGCAAGGCTGAGCTGTGACACCTGTGCCAGATGGTGTCAGCTAAATTACTGTCAACACTGGCACAGTTGTGAATTATCTGTCGCTTTTGGAGGCAGGCAGCAGACGTTTTACTATGTCCTGAGGTCCAGTTACTACACTGGCAAAGTTTTCTTTGTTTTATTTCGTAGGATCATAGAATCATAGAATGGCCTGGGTTGAAAAGGACCTTAAAGATCATCTAGTTTCAACCCCCCTGCTAGAGCAGGCTGCCCAGAGCCTCATCTAGCTTGGCCTTATTTGTTTGTTTTTAGTGAATGAAACCTCACCACCTGATCGTTCAATTTCATAATGCAGTCAGGGAACAATTTACTCTTTTCTTCTTCTTTATCCCTTCTCTTTCTGTCACTCTTTCTCACCCTTTTTAATAGAAGCCTGATTTGGCTAGTGATGCTACGCACACATCTACAAAAAATGTCTTGTTCAGAGCCTAGCTTAAGGGGTAATGCCAATCAATTAATATGACTGACAAGTACTTTCTATGTGCTTCAAAGTTAGCAGAAAAACAGGCTCATAAGTGTAAGAATAGATAATGTCCATTGTAGTTTGCTCATCCTAGACCCTGTCCATGGCATTTCTTAGCCAATGTGCAGGCTACCTGACAGAGGTGGCTTGTTTGTGCTGTGGTTATACCAAAGTGATAGCCTTGCACAGATTCAAATCTGTTTGTAATACATAAATAGTGTAGACAACGGAAGTACAAGTCATCCTACTAAGGACTAAACTGTGAAGAGATTTAATTATGTAAAGTTCCCTCAGAATGCCTGCCATGAAACTGAGACTTGATGTCAAATTTCCTTAACCCCGTGGTGCATTCTTGGGGAGAAATTCTTCTCCTGAGACACCATGGACAGAAATAAAGTGAGAAATAAAGTTGCACTGAGTTGCAGTTTCACTCTGCTGCTTTTCCTTGACAACTTCTTAAAAACATTATGAAAATCCATGAAATGTCAAGTTTTTGTTGCCATGCCTACTTTCTTTGAAGTTGCTGTTGAGTGAAGGTCATTTCTTAATAATTTTTGCTTGTTTGGGTGCAGATTGACCTTCTCTTATGTGCAAAATGTTCGAAGTGTTTGAACTGACTGCTACAGTAATGAAAGTTTTCAAAAAATCCACTACACTTTAGGGAGCTGCAGAGAGCTGTCGAATCACTCATCTTCTTTTTACCTCACTCTTGTTTCTCTGTCCATCTCATTTATCTTCATCATGGCTTACAGTATCATGTATACTTATTATACAATAAGATAACAACTAATGGGGTTTAGCAAGTAACCAGTTCTTTTACAGGGAGTTTAGTAAATGTGGAAAAAGTTGTGCATTGTTTCAGATTTCAAACGTATTGCAAGTAATAGTAATTTTTAGTGTTTGAAGCACATTCAGTTCAAGATAAACAACTTCGATTATTTTCCTTTCCTTTACATCCACAGCCTTTGTCTACAGGCTGACTGAGAAGCTGGGTGTCTGATCCTGTAGTGTGCTGCATTCATGCATCTCTCCCTGGCTGCAGAATAAACAGCATCAATGAGGATTAATCCTTTAATTCCTTAGTGTTTCAGGAAATCACAGAACAGGCTCACTTCTCAAGTAAATGAGTGTAGCTTTGATAAATGAATTGCTGTGAACTTAGTCTCTGATATACCTGTCATCCCAACTTAACTTTTTGCTCAGCATTTAAATACATATGGCTGTCCATGACTTTGGTCATTGGTTTTTTTTTTTTTGGTTTTTTTTTTTTTTTTTTTTTTTTTTTAGCTAGTAAACAGGAATGAGCCACATTATGGGTATTTTCAGTGTTTGGCTTGACAGAAATGGTTTGTTTGATAGCAAAGAAGATATGGGTAACATATTTCTAAATGTGCAAATTGTGCCTAATATGTGGAGGAAATTGTGCGGAAGAGGAATCTAAATCTGCTTCAGAAACTTGGGTAAGCATTATGGAAACCACAATCGCACTACAATTTTTTCTGCATGTCAAAATGTAACTACAAGTACTTTATCTTCTTGACGAAATCACCATTTATAAGTCATTTTTCGTCAAGACCATATAAACAGTAGTTGATCACTGCAAATAACTTTGCCATTAGGACCATAGCTTTGGTGTTTTGTTATTTTTTTTTTTTCTTTTCAGTATTAAAACTGCTTTGGAAGGCAGTGTAGGAGTACCTGGATAAATCAGTAAGTGATTAAACCCAACTTTACATAGATACATGCATTTAAAAAATGCTCCATACGTTGGCTTCCTTGTTAACTTGAATTATTTTCAGCAATGAAGGAAACATTTGTCAGAGGCGGAAAGAACCACAGAAAATATTCTAAAATGTGAGCCAAAATGCCTTTGGAAATAAATGCAAAATTGGTTTCCAAGAAGGAATCTCTCACAGGAGTTTTACATTGTTTTGGGGGTGAGAACTTAGTGTTAAGGGGTAACACACATGCAAACTACGCAAAAGTTTATTTCATCCCATTATTATAGGCATTGTAGAAGTATCCAGATGTCTACAAAACTGAAATTGTGCCATACCCAACATCAAAACTACCTGTCAATTGTCACTTTGTCTGGCCCAAAATTTCACAAGATAATTAGACTAGTCTTTCTCTTTACATTATGCCTAAGAATGGCAACACAGCATTTTGATGGTAAGACTATTTCAAGATTTATAGGCTCAACAGGAATAGTCGACATCCAGATATTTTGATTTGAAACCAAAAGAAGTAGATTGTCTCTCTGGAAGACCAAAGAATGGAAATCGAAGTCTGATAAGCTTATGTTGAATTTCTGCATATTGAGCTTCTATCAGGCTTTATTAACAGGGACAGTACTCCTCTGGTACTGTAAGATGTGACAAGAGGGCCTGGAAAAATTTTGCTTAACTATCATAGGAGCCTGAAGATAGGAACTTCTTTGTCTTCCTGGTGTGTTCAGTCTCCATGTATTACCAAAGGTTTTTAAACCGCCTACAAATATTTGAGAATGCTTACCCTAGCAAAGAAAGCAGTAGCTGGTACTGAATGTGTGGGAGTTGATTCAGTGATAACTGGGCTTGCCCATGTGCTGGAGGACTGCTCTTTCTGCCACCTGCCCCCCACCAGATTCAGTATATCTGATATGAACCTTTGTGCTTGTTTTGACTTATTTGCCAGTGGTCTGACATAAGTTGAATCTTTCTGATGTGAAACTAGCATTGCAGTTCTGGTAGAAAACTGGAACAAATCTTCAGTTTATATAAATTTCTCTATAAAATGACCATGCAACTTTGTAGAAGTCTTTTAAGGTATATAAAACCTTTTCAGAAGTTAAAACTGATGTCCTCTTTCTCACCTTCTCAACCTGGTGTGGATATCAGCTCATGTGCATGGCCGGTCAAACGGGGGAGAAGAGGCTGGAGGACCAGACACCATCCCATATTCCCATGGCACAAAATCTGCTGGATACCCTAAAATTCAGAAACTTTAGAACATCTTTCTTTATCAGACAGGGGCACCCAGCCGTCGTGCTGCCATGCTGCTCGGTGACTCTTCTAGGCTCAAGTGGATGCCTGGGCTAACACTAGATAACCTTGTAATGCTGTTATGCAGGGAGTAAAGGGCAAAGAAGTCATCTTGGGCTGGGGTGAAGTGCAAAACCTGATGTGCAACTCAAACCAATGCTGCATGGTAGGTTGGGAGGGAGAATTAATTATTAACAGAGAAATTGAATTAAAATAGGAAAACAGGTCCTTGATACCCTGCTGAAAATTAGGCAGAACACCATTACTGAGAAAAGTTAATGGGGCTGTGAAACAGTTAAAAAGCTGCCCTTCCTGGTATGCGGCCCAGAAGGCTGTTAACTCAGCCAATTTCAG
>NW_010135451.1:22964-38395 GCF_000699245.1 Pterocles gutturalis
AGGAGCAGTCACTATCCTGATCAACACAACCTCTATATTGTAAAAAGCACTAAAAACAGAGTGAGATTTTAAGTAAAAAGCAGCAGTTTGTGGGGGTGTTTATAGTCTCAATTAAATTATATTAAATCAATTTACACCTGTTTTGGTAGTATACCTGCTGCTTTCCTAGGTAGGAATTTTGCAGTTTCCATTACAAATACAGTTTATGTTTGTAACTGTCATGACTATCTCCACTGAGAAAGGGAATGGAGAAAGATTAAAAAAAATATATCCTTTGCTGATTGTGTTTTGTTTCATACAAGGTGCCACAATGTCTCATTGTGTGTGTTGCTGGGCGTTGTCATTGTCAACATTCCAGTGCCAGCACATCCCATAGAGTTCTGTTCCATCACATAATCTCATCATATGTAATTATTGCATCTCATGATCAGAAATGGATTTGGAACAAGAAATATTTAAATACAAAGGTTTGTGATGTCAAACCCCTAACTGAAACTGGCAAAGAAGTCTGAGTAAAGATTAGTTATGTCATGTGGCATGAGGAAGTTGGTCCTCATTCCTGTTGATTCCTTTTTACCTGTGATGAGCTAAAAGAACATACTATAGGCTAGGATTGCAAAAAAAAAAAAAAAAAAAAAAGACAGTCAACAGAATAAAACCAATCTGTAAGAAGTGGTGGTATCACAGCTGGTTCCACTACACCAAATTACAATAATTTTTTGACTCATAATTTACCAAGATGTGACTCTCTCTTTCAAAGTGGGATGCATCATGATCTTTTGTAAGCTCCACTCAGTTAATAGCAGAATAGTGGAACAGTGGAATTCTTTTAGACTCAAATTTTACTATGTTCCACAATGATCTGCTATTGCTATTGTCAACTCATCAGAAATAATAATGGAAATGGTGAGAAAACTGTATGAAGTGATTCCCTCATTATTTCATATCCTTCTCTGTCTCCCTTTTAAAGTTAGGGATGTTCTGTGTTTTAAAGTGCAGATTTTTTTTCTTTTTAACCTTACATTTATAATCATTACAGTGGTCAGACCCTTACTGGAACAAGAACTATCACCTGAGCTTATACCAGGCTCACCTTTCACATTTGGTAAATGAAGAGTCGGGATTGGAGAGGTATGCTTTGCACTTCAGATATTTTTCAAACTCAAACAGAGAAAAAAAGATCACATTTTGAAGTGAAGTTCAGTGGGTAGGAGGGCCATTCCTATGTAAAATGAGAGTGGTTAGTCCTGAGTTTATTTAGTCTTAACCTGCACTTTCTTGTCTCCTGAAGATAAAGTAAAAGGATTTGGTGGACAGTCCATAAATAAGACAAAAACAGAACCAGAAAAGTGAAGGTAATTCAGGCAAATAGGGATCCTCTTTAGCTGACAGTAGTAAAACAATCTGCTATCACTTTTAGCCACTTCTTACACCATGCCCAGTTCAATAGTCCTCTTAATTTATATAATGTAAGTAATTCATAGAACTATAGTGCTGACTGGGCTGAATTATACAAGGGAAAATAATGTTGACTTGCAGGAGTAAGGTTACTCGCAGATGCCTTCTTCCATCACTTCAGAACATAAGGCCTTAGTGGCTATTTGTCGTTTACTAATATTATTATTTCCAAGGATTGTGTTTTTGCCATTACTATTTTTTTGCCTCCTCTATACCCATGATGCTGTACCTAAAAGAAACAATAGTCATAAAAATTACCTGCTGAGCTGTGCAACATCACCTGGTGTATTGACTATGCAAGGTAGTTTTCAGTGGCATTATCAGTGCCACGGGAACACTCTCTCTGGAAATGGCTTTGACCTTACAGACACAGAGAGGATACAACTGCTATATTCAGAGATGAACAACAACTGATCTGACCCTTTAATTGGAATTTACATTTGTTTATTAAAAGTACCAGAGGAAACAATATAAGTGAAGCTGCATAAACCACTGCCTGTCATACCTGTCTACTGCTGTTCTTACGTGAGTTCAGTGCTGGAACTGACCCTATCAATCACTCAATTCTTCCTGTGACCCCCGAGCAAGAAACAAGTATCTCCAGCACTTTGCTTGCCTGTTTGAAAGTTGCAATTCATCTAATTTGATGTCAGTGTTAGTCATGATGTGATCAATCACTCTCTGTTTCCTGAGTGCCTACAACAAGGAGCTGTGGTCTCCCTTGCTGCTGTCTCCAGGTTTTATATTCACCTTCTCTCACCACTTGTTTTTAATGATTAATAAAATTAATGCTGTTTTCTCTCTCACCCTTCTCCAGTGGAGTGCTGCAAGGCACCAGCCTTGAACTGCTTTTCTCTTTCCTTGTTGCCTCTCATGTGTTGTGTTACTGGCTGTAGCCTTGACTATGCCTCCTGTGGTGGGTAAGGTGGGTTTGAATCTTCTGCTTCATTTTCCAGTGCCTTGACTATCCTTGTACTGTGCTGCTCTGTATCTCAACGCTCTCTGCTGCCACTGGCTTGTGTGCTGGGTCAAAGCAGTCACTCTTCTATGCTGCCCTTCTTTTCCCATTGACTGCTGCTAAATTCTTCTGTGGTAGCGGAGCTTTATTTCCCCCATTTTGTTCCATAGCTCTAACTCCTATAATTTACACTAACTCCTTTTTCATAAGTTTCTCAGCCCTCCAAATTGCTCTTCTTTTGTGTTTGCCTATCCAACAGCTCCTGAACAGAGTCAGCGGCGATCCTTACAGTGACCCTCCTTCCACTACGGGCTTTATCCTGATGTCTCTGTTCTCCCTTAGAAGTTGTCCCCTGTCGTAAATGCATGGTCAGGCAGGTCTCAGGAGGCTGAGTTAAATGTTATACTCTTTTCCAGAGAAACGGCACCAAATCACCTGCAGTCCTTTCTCTTCCACAGCAGTGTTTTCGTGGTTGTGCTTGTCCTCTCTGTAGACGCTTTGTCCTCTTCCATTTCCTGGACACTGCCTGTCAATGAGGTCCAGTGCTTGCCATGTTCGTGGAGGGGCAGTGAACCCAGAAATTGTAATGAAGCAGGGGCTGACTGGGGAACTCTGCTGGGAATTTGCTTTGGGTTTTAAAACACAAAAGAGTAAATGTTAATTATAGTCTGAATGATAATGATTGAAAAGTTTCCTACTGAAGAAAATTTTCACAGCTTCAGTCAAACTTGTAGTTGTCTTCTGGTTCAGATTCATATATTGTTCCTCTCCTAATAGTAATGCAGAGTCACTTTGTAGTAGTATTTACTTATAGGTTTCGAAAAGCCCCTGGGTATCTCCTCTCCAATACAATTAAAATCCTGCCATGTGCCATTTTGCATCTTTTGCAGTGTTTGGATACCTTGAAAACCTACTCACCAGATATTAAAAATGAATGAATAATGGTGGTTTTTTTTTTTTTCTTTTTGCAGGGAGCAGTTTGCTATAAATACAAGTAACACCTTAATTACCACTTCAGTAACACTGGTTTATTTACTGCCTTGCAAAATGTATCTAGACAGATAGGAGAAAAGTATTGTACATGTATATTTACCTTCTTGCAGTTTATTTATTTCTAAACTTTAGATTGTGAACTTGCGTTGTAGTCAAAAAGCTGCAAATAAATCATAATGCAGTTTTAAGTTTAGGATGTTCTTTGAAAGCAAATTCCTTCTTAAAACTCACATTTTGACTTTTACTTTACCATATGTAGGGAAGAAGCGTAAGGAAATTTGTAAAACAAATAAAATGATTTGTTGCTTTAACAAATGTATCTAATTACTCTAAAAAAGTATCTGCATAGGAGCTTTATGGTAATAGAAATATCAAATTTCAGGAAATAATTCTTACTATTGGCATACATGTTTAATACCTTGCTATAGGGAATCAGAGCTTTGATACCATTGCTGAATTTGTCTGGATTGTGTTGACACATATTTCATCATGACAAGATATTCAGAAATTTAATACGTTTATGACAAGTTGGCCCAATCTGTTATGTCATCTGATTCTTTCTGCATTTGGTATTTGTTGTCTAGTTATAGAAATGTGAGAAGAGGTAAGTCTAAAGAAAACAAGGGAGTGTTTTCCTTTACTTTGAATAATGGCGTAACTCTAACATTTTTGGTTTTTCCATTAAATGGTTAAGAGATTTTGGTGACAAATAATCTGAGATGTCATATTACCTTACCTAGATTATTGTCCTGATCGGATATGGTGATTTCTTCATGTTATTATGGTATTACATATCAGTCCAGAAAGAAACTTAAATTCCTAATTAATACATTACTTTTTAAAAAGATCCTAACTGAAATATTCACCTTTCTTTCTCTTCACACAACAACAACCATTCATCTTGCTTTTCTTTTGAAGTTGTTCACATTATTTTGAGGGACGAGGGTGAGGGAATGGGTATTAGTAGGAAAATCACATCTTCACCTGATGAAGATTTGACTTTGGAGCTCCCTGCAATCATGAGAAAATATGTTAGTGTTTGATACTTAATGGGATTTATACCCTACTTTAAAAACCTTCTTATCATCAGGTTTACACTGTTAAACCTTTTCTGGACAGAAGACAAAACAAAGGTGTGACTTCATCTGTCACTATAAATACAACTTCATCAAGAACAAGGCAGATGTATTTAGAAACTTAAAACAAGTTTAAAGTCAAAACAATATGGATTTTAGGGCCAGATGTCTGGTTACTGTGGTTTTAAAGAGCAGAATGACAAATCTGTCTAGGCAAATGATGCTCATTATAGAGGACTCTTTTATTTTTCTCTTTAGTTTAAATAAGCATCCAGAAAATTACCAGGATATGAATGTTTAAGTTGTGTGTTACATTAGCAAACTCTTCTTAATTTAGTGGTCAAGCCACAACACTTGATTAAAATGCTGTGTGTAGAAGATAGGTGTGAGGACCTAATAAATTCAAGAAGCATATAATTCAGGCTGGTCAATTTCCTTTGCTCTATGAGGACAATTTGGACAGGTGACATAAATGATTTAATTTTTCCCTACTCTGTGTGATTGCAGAGACCTGTTCTGGCATCAAAGAATCACCACATTCTCTGACATTCAAAAGTATCTCAACACAAAATGGGAACTTCCCCTAATTAATTATCTGATCAAGCACGTTGGGTTGTCCCTTTGTGAGGCTGGAGCAGGGCAAATGACAAGACACATATATATGCCAGTTTATTTTTTAATTAATTAATTTATGAAAGCAATAAAGTATATGTGTAACATTAAATGATTTTTGTGAACCAGTATCCTCTATATTCTGCTTGGTAAGTGGCCTTGAGTGAGAGTGCCCTGGTTACATAAAATATGTGAGTGGTTGGTAGCAAAAAGCCAGGACAGCAATAAGCACAGATGGATGAAATAGCTGTTAATAGAAATGTGCTTCAAAAAGATTTACTGACATTCCTACCTGGAGTTTTATGATTGTTCAGTTTTGTCCACAAACAGATTTTGAAGAATGTGCAAAATTTCAGATGTTACTATCTGTATAGCTGCAAACAGCTGTCTGCTCTTTAACTGTAGCCAGTGTTGACTGCATCTGATTAAACATAAAATGACACTATCACACTGGGTAAACATTTTGATGTATGGTGATCTATGTTTTATGCTGACCAAAAGCCGACTGATGCATACTTAGTATGCAAATAATAAATAGTACAAATCTGTTGCAGGGACCTAAAGTAATGTTGTTTTGTAAGATAATGTCTCATCTCATAAATGTATGTTAAAAAAATAAGTTAAAAAGCAAATTGGAAAAGTATGAAATACCTAGCTGGAATACAAGGGTTAGTTTTATGGATGGTATAAGTATTTAACACTTTCCTTCTTTTTTCAACTATTTTTAATTTCTGTGTCTCATTTGACTCTCAGTTTTTAAATGATTTGCAATCTATTCCAAGAGGACTATTAGCTTTATTGGAACCATTCTATGAGCTGAATATAGGACCATGGAATCACAGAATGGTTAGAGTTGGAAGGGACCTTAAAGATCACTGAGCTCTAACACCCCTGACATGGGTAGGTACACCTTCCACTACATCAGGTTGCTCAAAGTCTCATCCAACCTGGATAAGACTATACCAATAGTGGTTTGATTAAATAAGAAAATATCTTTTAAATGAGTAAAGAGTTCTTTGACCTGTGCAGAAATAAGTCTTTTAAACAGATCATGCAGATATGCTTGTCACAGTTTGTCGTGGTTTGACCTCAGTAGGCAATAAGCAACATGCAACGGCCCACTCATTTCTCTCCCTCCTGGTGGGATGGGGAAGAATTGGAAGGCTAAAAGAGAGAAACAAACTTGTGGGTTGACATACGATTTCCTAATTAAAAAGAAATAATAATTATTAAAAAAATGTGATGAAAAGAGTAAAAACATGCCAAAGAGAGGAAAATAAAACCCAAGAAAAAGAAGTGTTGCAAATAAAAATAAAACAAAAACAATTGCTCACTATGAATTAAGCAATGCTCAGCCAGTCCCTGAGCAGCAACCACCTTTGTCAACCTCCTTCCCAGATTTTATTGGTGAGCATGGCATCATATGGGATGGAATATATCTTTGGTCAGTTTGGGTCAAGTGTGCCAGCTGTGTCCACTCCCAACTTCTTATGCACCCCCAGCCTACTTGCTGGTGGAGCAGTGGAAGAAGCACAAAAGGCCTTGACTCTCTCTGTCTCTTTTTAATAGGCTGAGAAACTGAGGCATACGCAGCAACTTCTGTGCCTAGATTTCATGGGTGACAGTCTGGAATTCAACAGCAACAAGTCCCTTTTTCTAGTCCTCTGCATTAAATCATGCAGACATATATTCAGATGTGATACTTTTGTGTTCAACACAAATACCTAGGCAACTTATAACACCTATTTACATAGTAAAACGGACCGAGAGATCTTTCAGGTCCTTCCTTCTGAATTTTCTAGAACATCGCAGAAGATTTAACTTGACTTAGGCCTTAAATATAAGCAAATTGCCTGGGAAATCACCACCATAAGAAAGGGCACGTGCTCTGCTTTTTCAGATGATCAATCAAATCTGACTACCAAATTATTATTTTCTTAGGGCAAACCTATTAGTGGGATTGTTTTTTCTCAAGGACCTGGATGCACTTGGTGGGCAACGGGGAAAGATGGGGGAGTCCAAAGCACACTTCAAGGTGATTGAATCCTGTGTGAAAATAATCCATGATTTGAGTTGGATAATGGTAGCGCTACATGATGCTGTATGTCACCACTGCTGTGGCTACCATATGTTAAAGGTATTATACTGGGAACCTCTCTCTCCTAATGAAGCTAGAGGCCAGAAGAGGAATTCGTTGCAATGTTAAACCTTATGGTAAAGGATATGCCTTTAAATTGTGTAACCCATGATTTGAGTTGCATGTTATAGGAAGTACTACAGCAGAAACCACCTGAACCGATTAACGATGAATCTATCAAGAAGCCCTGCAAGTGCGGCAGTGACCCAGCTTGAGCCAGTCTTGATGTCCTGTAACTCCACACAACACACAACCTCTCCTGTCCTGAGTGAATACCGAAACAGATGAAGCCCAAAGTCATAGGCCAAACGAACATTTTATGGATATTTATGGACATTTCACAAACGATTTAGAGCAGAAGGGGTGGTTAATGAGGATGTATTGCAATAGGGTGGGACCTGAACATGATGCAAATGGTACGCCTTAAAGGGTGGAGAATGTACTGGTTTTGACTGGGATAAAGTTACATTTCTTCATAGTAACTTGTACAGGGCAATGTTTTGTATTTATGCTGAAAACAGGCTTGATAGTACAGGAATGTTTTTATTGCTGAGCAGTTCTTACACAGAGCCAAGGCCTTTTCTGCTCCTCACAATGCCCCACCAGCGAATGGGCTGGGGGTGCACAAGAGGCTGAAAGGGGACACAGCTGGGACAGCTGATCCCAACTGACCAAACGGGTGTCCCATACCATATGACGTCATGCTCAGCATATACAGCTGGGGGAAGAAGAAGGAAGGGGTGTATGTTTGGTGTGACATCATTTGTCTTCTCAAGTAACCATTATGAATGTTGAACCCCTGCTTTCCTGGAGATGGCTGAACACTTGCCTGTCGATGGGAAGTCATGAATGAATTCCTTGTTTTGCTTTGTTTGTGTGTGTAGCTTTTGCTTTTCCTATTAAATTGTCTTTATCTCAACCCATGATTTTTCTCGCTTTTACCCTTCCAGTTCTCTGACAAGGAGTGAGTAAGTGGCTGTCTGGGGCTTACTGCCAGCCCTGGTTATACCACAACACTCCCACTGCAGAAAACCTTAACACAGAAAACCTCAACCCAAAAAAACCTCATGCACAAATGGAAGTGTGACAGCAGAATGTGGTACTAATGAAGACTGGCAGGACCTCTTATATCATCTGTACATGAATTAGAGGTTTACTTTTCTCTGATTTGAGTGTGAAATAGAGCCCCCGGAGACAAACTGCATCTCTTGCTGTGGTGTGACTCCAGCTGTCAGTGAGACAGATGCTTTTTCTCTTGTCAAACTGACTTCCTCACAGGTGAGTGAAAAACCTGACAGCTAATTATTCTGTGTGGATTCCTGCATTTTCATTAGCTTAGATGAGCTTGAACACTTCTTCATACTGGACCCATATAGTCCAGTGCACAGGTTGTCACTCCAGACCTACTACAGTTTTTTTCTTTTTTTTCATAGGTAAATTGGAAAAATAAGAATGTCTAGGCCCTGATCTTCCTGCCGCTTTACCTGGGTGTATGTTTATTGATGCCAGTGAGATTTTACTCTGAGTGAATTTCACTCAGTATGTGTTCTAATTTGTGTTCCAGAGCTGGCACAGCATTTGATTTCATATCAACATATATAGCAAACTTTCCACTTCTCTCTAATGCCATTCAGCCCACAACAACAAAATAATGTTGCTAGTTTAGTCTGACAGTAAACAGTTCATAGCATGCTAATCTGGTTGCAGACTAGTAGAAATATCTGACTGGTTACTGAACCCAGAAAATGACCAGATTTGGGGTGGGAAACTGAGAGACTAGTTGTGTGAGATTACAAAGATTAGGAAAGTCATTGGTAAATCTGGAGATGGATCCACAAAGAAGGTATAGTAGAGAGTGTCATGCTATTCAACTCATTTGAATGCATCTATATGGCTTTCAAGTGTTTTCCCTCCATGGAAAATTAATTCTTAAGTTCTACTTATTCCTTCTCTCTTTAGAAAAAGCAATGGGTGAGTAAAGTACAGTCATGCTTCAAGCTAAAGTTCTCCATCCATTCCACCCCCAAGTGTACATATTTCTGGTGGATTATGTCACCATTCTGTGGGCTTCTTTATTTCAGCTTTGTAAAGGATCTTGGAATACCTCTGTGGAATGCTGGACTGACAAGCACCCAGAGATTGAAGTCTTAAAGCTTGCAAAAAAACCTGTAAATATTTAATATGTAACTAAACTTCTTGTTATGTTGTGAGATTAGCCAATGTTTTAAATAAAACTTTGAAGCCTCTTAAATCTCTCTTTGGCCCAGCCAGAACAAAGCTATAAGGCATATGAATTAATTCGGCAGAAACTGACTCTGTATTTAAACACTGTACAGAACAGCAATGTCTTCCAGATCAGTGTTTAACAATTTTAAGGCATCCTTATCCTCAGGAAGCCAAAATTGATACTTAATGCTTGAGAACTTTACGGACTAACATTTTAAGCATGGGTAAGGGCTGACCTTAGAGCATGAATGACACTCAGAGTGCCTTGGAAATGCCTTAGTTTTTCTTTAGTGAAACCACCATATTGGCATTGAAATGCAGTTTGTGTTTGTCTGTTCTCTTGCACATGCATAGTTTGAATACACTGGTAGGATGTCAATTGCTGCTGAGAAAAACTTTTTCCAACAAAATGAAGGGGCTTTTTTGTATAGACCTCCCAATATATCAGTGTTTGGCCAGTGTCATCCTGGCTGGATTCGTTTGTAGCCTCACCAGAAAAGGTTTTGTATTTCACTACTACTTGCCTAAGTAATTTAGTGGCATTTTTTTTGAAGGCAGTCCAGACTCATCCCTGTCACTCAAGAGTAGTATATCTAGGGGCAGAAATCAAACCAGATAGTTTACCTCATAGAGGGAAATAGAACTGTTTTTTCCTCCTTTCACAATCTTGCACAAGAAGTGTAACAGTTGCTGAGAGATGAAGTGTGTCTTATGAGAGTCTGAAGTCTTGTCCTGAGGAAATTACACACGGAATGAAAAGGGAGCTTACTTCACAAAGAAGAATAAGAATCTAGCAATTATGTCTCAGATGACAGATTAAATAATATATTTAACTTTTAAAAAAAACCTCCCAAGCTGTGATGGGGGAAAAAATGAAAGCAAATTAATTAAATTAACTTTAAGTTTTGTTTCTGGGAAGCAAGTCTCAAGACAGAATAAAGTGTAAGTACATTACATAAGTAATTTATCTGTGCATCTTTGTCATTGCAACACTAATGGGCTTGCAGCCAGGTATTCCAGTCTGAAGTTTGTTATGTCTGACTCCATCTTTTCAAACAGTTGAAGAAATGCTGCAGGCTGTCAGTGTCAGACACCAGCTCACTCACATAGATAAAGCTCAATTAGCTCCTGGAGAAAGAATCTTCTAAAAATACAATTAGCTGCACCATGAAGGATGGGAAGACAAGTGTTATACAAAACCAAAATGTTAATGTGGACAAGCAGCAATACCATAGCAGCCATAATAGGCTCTTCCTTTATCCTGTGCTTTTTAATTATTTAGTACTATTGTGGTCTAAGGATCATTTATTAATCTGTTGAAAATAAACTTTTTTTATCAGACAGACTTAACTGTTCTGATAGGTGCTGTCTCATCATCTTGCAAGCTACTACCTCCTGGTTTAAGATATTAGCACATAAATTTGCAAGCATATCCTGGATCAAACCTTCGACTGGAGCCCATTAGGGAAAGGATATGCAGCTATTTGCCATGTGATTCCATGGCTTTTGACACGCTTAATGCACGTTCATTGAAAGGGCTGCTATCAGTGATAATTTAAGATTCTGTGCTTATTCATGAAGAATCAGGAATAGCTAAGACAACAGGATCTTAATCATAACAGAGGCAGCAGAAGTAAGTTGGAAAGTGAAGTGCAAGAATAAGAAAAGTGATCTGGAAGTGCTTGTGAATAAAAAGAAACAGCTTCCATAAAGGTGGCTGGGAACCTTGTTCCCATTGATTTTTAAGACTTTTCAAGATGACTTCCAGGGGAGTTTAGAACTGAAATACCTTTAAAAATATGGCTCTGTAGTCTGGAGTGTTGCTATAATTAACAAACCAGAAGTCTGCTTTCTGAAATGTAGTTTGTTTTTGCATACTTTATGAGTTTTCTCTCCCTGAAAAGAAGCTCTGAAAGAGCAACTCTCAAAAGCCAGCAAGTGATAGGCCTGGCAAAACTCTGGGGTTGTCTAGGTGAGTATCAAACTTGGCTGGTTGGAGATAACTGTTCCATACTTTTGACTCTGGAAGCTATTCCAAGCCATTATTTTTTTTTTTTTTTTTTTTTCTCACTGGCGTCCTTCAGACTTTACAGTTGATTGTATCCTATTTCATATTTGGTGTGACCTATTTTTGTGTGACTGTGGTACACTGATAATACCCTCAGTTTTTCTTTTTAGTGCTTCTGTTAGGAAGTAGACAACTTGTCATTATGAAATAATGTGAAAACAGGCCTGTCTTTAATATGTTGAGAATGATAACCAAGAATATCTAGTGACAACGTATTTACTTTTTTCGTCTTCAGATTACTTGCCTTATAATTTAGCAGGGCTTTGATACTTCAGGAATGAAAGGCAGCTTATTTTTTCAAAGAGAACTGTCGTTCCAGAAAGACTAATTCAGGAATTGTGTAAGCTTCAGTTTCACTTTATTCATGTGATTTAGTTCCATTGATTTCGAAAAAGTGACACTCCCAAAATTATTTTCAAAACATACTTTATGTTTTAAAATATCAATTTATAGACTTAAATAGTCATATATATACTTCCTCTTCCCATCCTCTCTATTTAAACTTCTTCCATGACCTGGCACTATCCTCTTAAAAATGAAACAAGAGTTATTAACAGTTTAAAAGGTTAATCCCACTGATGAGCGGGTCCCAAGATTGATTTCAGGGCTAGTTATATGCTTAAGTAGCTTTTAAGGATCTGTACTTCTGGGCCTTGCTCAAGGTACATTGAATGTCTGTTAGAAAGCACAAGGTGTGTCAGCCCCCTGAGACATACTATAAATTAATTTGAATTTTGTGCTCATTGAAGCAAATAAAATTTGCACCAGCCTCCATGGACGAAGTTCAGGCTCAGAAATAAATGCATTCTTAGCACCCTAAAGCAATAACAGTGCATAGACAGTCAGGAAAAAACCAATAGGGCACAAATGAGTCTTATATGTAGGGAGGATACATATTTGTGATATAGTAAGATTATAAAATACATTATGTGCTTTTATAACACTTTGTGAGCTGACACAGGCAGGACACAGGAACAACCACCAACCACAGATGAAATGTAAGAAGTAAATTTATTTGCATTGTCTCTTAAACCAGGGGATCACTGAAGCAGCACCAAGGCAGAGGCACACAAGCAGGGAAGCAGGCACTGCAGAGCTCTGTCCTTACTAGAGAGGGAAAAGGTAGCTTGAGCCTGTTGCTCTTCCATGGCGTTTTGATCTTTTCTGCAGCAGGGCAGGAATCTCAAGCATGTTTGATAAGGTGCTCCTGAGTCTATCACAGGCCTATGTTATCTAAGCACAGAGATTCTTCTTGTCAAGCACACAAGACTAAAGAACAACTAGTATGATATATGTGTTTTTCAACACCCCAGCTGCAAGTCCCTTGACCCTGTTTACAACACTTCTCACCAATTTTCCATTATTTTCCCACAGATACTGAATTCTTATTTCTGTAAATCTGGTGTGGATTGCAAGAACAATTAAATTCCTGTTTGAAGCTAGTTGCCTGAAATAATAAACAAAATCCTCTAAAAATATTAATGTCATGTTTTGATGGAGACCTGCTTGTGGACATCTATTTTCTGAGTTTTTTGGGGGCTTTCACTTTTGTCTGTCCTTTATTTTCTCTGTTAACATTAGACTCCTCACTCATTTCTTGCCCATGCAGCACTCTAGCGTAGAGGTATGGTATACGTTGTGCAGAAGTGGATCTAACTGGCAAAGCTTAGTGGGACCAGCCAAAAGAGCTAAATTTCAGTGGTGGAGACGTGATGAGATTTAACCTTTGAACTCTCTTTCCTTTCCCTTTACAAAATCCTCCGAACCAGACGTGTTGCTTTCCTGGTCCCCTTACTTATCTCCTGTCTTCAAATTCCATACTGGCAGAAAAGCTTGTATACAACGGTGGTCAACAGAGCAACCCTGAGGAAGAAGACCTTGAATGTGACCATGAAGGTCTTCACGCAATGATATATGATGATCTGATTGTAGCTGGTCATAAGTTACAACCTGAAGCTCCACAGTTTAGTTAATGGTGGGAGTCCCCTTCTTTTGGAAAAGAGATCGAAGAACCTTTTCTAAATAAATGATGTAAATATTGTTTTTAATGTGTACTGTGCAAAGTGGAAAAAAAACCATTGCTTATTTGAGGTAATCTTTAGGATTCCTCTCAGGACAACTGCATTATCTGTTGCTCTTAAACTGAATTTTTAGGTCATTTTTTCCCTGAAAATATGTTGAATGCAAACAGTCTCTGCCTTCTACTAATCCTTATAATGCCTGGCATAACTTTAGATGATATAAGTTTAGATATCCAAGAACTATTATCCTTAATATTGATTCTTACATTCTTTTTCTTACATTATGCAAATTCTTTGAATACCTCTCTATCCTCATTTTTCAGACTGATCTTGTGTGTTCAGAGTTTCTTTTTTCAGGTATTATTTATTGTGCATACCTCTGAATAGCAGTGAAGAGTGACCTCTATTTTTTTGCTTATCATTGTTTGACAGAGTGGTGCTCAATTCCTTAGACTGTAAGGTAGCAGAAAAAATTTATTGGCCCTTTGTACTCTGAAGATTTTGGAAAAAATTGTTCTTTAATTCATTGGCTTCCTATAGGTGAGCGCATGAGGGTTTTATGTGTCTGCCAAAGTCCATTTATAGTGCAAAAAGATGTTACCCACTAATGAATTCATAAAAGCTCGGACAGAGGTTGTTTCCGCACTACTCTTCATTAAATATTTTCATCAGTCTGGGCTGAAATAGTTTCATTCTGCTTTTTGTGAGATGGAAAAAGTTTGCAACTTATTGACCATGTATTCAAATAAATTTAAATGCACCTTAAATGTGAATTTTCATTTCTGTTCTAGAATTATACTTGCACATTTGCTGAAAAAGTATCTGTTGTTTTACTTGAATCTTTTAAAATTGAAAAAATTTTTGTCCTGGATCCAGCTGGGATAGGGTTAATTCTTCACAGAAGCTGGGGGGTGGGCACAGCCAAAGGGATATTTGATACCATGCTGATGTCATGCCCAGGATATAAGGGGGAGCTATCCGGGAGAGGGGTCTCTTTTGTGAAGCTCTTGGTGGTGAGGTTTTCATTGTATCAGTGTTTTCATTGTATTCTATAGCTTGTCTTATTTGAGGTTTTCATCAGTGTTTTCATTGTATTCTATAGCTTGTCTTATTATTATATTCTCCTTTTTTTTTTTTTTTTCCCCTCCTGTGGTATTATTAAAAATCGGTCATTATCTCAACTCACGAGGTTCCACTTTTCTTATCCTTCCCCATCTTACCAGGAGGTGAGGGGGTGCGACCACATGGCGGTGGCCCTGACCCAAGACAATTTTAAAATCTGAAGATGTAGTCTTTCATCTATCATAGTTCCCTTTTGCAGCCTTCAGTAAAATCCAGGACTTTGCCACTGATTTCAGTCAGTTTGGGCCTCAGATAAGTTTATTTGTCTGACATCTGGGACAGAGAAGACACAGGATCAGAGCACACTTTTCAGAGAGAGAAAGACAATACAGGCACTAGAGAAGTTCTTTAAAGGTCTGTGCTAAAGACTGTGACAGCCTGAGATGTTTATAAATAATTTAAATAAGTTGTAAGATCAGATTATAGTTTTGTGTAGTTAATGGAACTGGTGTTTTCCTGTGAGGAAATGATCTTACTAGCTTGAGGCTTTGAAGTTGGAGAGTGATAATGCAAACAAAAATGCATCTTCTTAGACTTTTAAAGTATGAAAGTACACAGCTGGGCAAAACATGTTTCTAATATTTGATTTACCATATAATGTTTGATCATAAGAGTGCTTTTTAAAACCATAATATTAATCAGCTTTGAGATAAAATGTGTTTCCAATGGGTGGCACAGTGGTTGTACCTGTATAAGGATGGTCTCTTTTACCAGTTGTTTATATGTGTTTAATAATTTGTTGTGGTGGGTTAGCCCTTGG
>NW_010135452.1:0-36783 GCF_000699245.1 Pterocles gutturalis
GGCTGGATATTAGAAAAAAATTTCTTCACCAAAAAGTGATCAGGCGTTGGAACAGGCTGCCCAGGGAAGTGGTGGAGGCACCATCCCTGGAGGGGGTCAAGAAACGTGTAGCTATGGTGCTTAGGGACATGGTTTAGTGAGTTAGGTGGTGTTGGGTTGACGGTTGGACCTGATGATCCTTGAGGTCTTTTCCAACCTTAATGATTCTATAATTCTATGATTCAACTATAGGTATGTTGTGTCAGAGTATTCAGATACTTCTGTTTGGTAAATAAATGCTATAGCAGTTGTAACTCAGCTAGACGTCAATACCATTTGTTAAAGCAACACGTGATATTGTATTAGAGAAGATGGGGGGTAGCAGAAGGACTGGAACGTGTGTACTATAAGGAATTGTATAAAAACACGGCAAAACATTCTGCCTTGAAAAGTGAACTTTAGTTTTAAATACTGATTTTTGCAATTGTGCTTATTTAGTATATTAATTAATGACTGTAGCATAAAAGCAGGAGTCGTCTAATGAAATTCCATGCTGGAACTGCCCATTTAGAAGGCAACAGTTATAAAATACATGAAAAACATAATTATCTTACTTGCTAGAATAGCAGAAGCTGAAAGACAATACACTAAGAAACAACAAACATTTTTTCCAGGAAAATCACTGTTCAGAAACATCAGAAGATGAAAACTTTTGGTGTCCTAATTGAACTCAGTATGTCTATGGGCAACCAACATCATCTAACCATTGAAGAGTGATTCTAATGAGGCCTGAGAGAGAAAAAATACCATTTTACACATAACCTAGACAGCACTATAAATTGAAGCTATGCACTGTTATGGGTTACTTTGTTCAAGAAAACAGAAAAAGCCTAATGAACTAGCCGAATCACTGAAGAAATCACAACTCTCTCAGAGAGGACACCTAAAGGAGCTTTATTCCAACACTTTTTCTGTCAGAGCTCACCTGCCTTGTTTCCCCTGCTTCCGTATCTCCACTCCTGTAATAACCAGCTCAGAATAAAGCACACTATTTCAAACACAATGACAAACTCAAATAAGGAAGCCTTTACATAAATAAACCTAACCTGGTACAACCAGTAATTCTGTAATGTCAGATTGCAAGTAACCAGGTAAATAAAGTCTGAACTCTGACAATGCATAGATGTTACTCAAACTGCACAAATTTTACTATCTCCTTCCAAAAAAAGCCTTTCTTTATGAAGTTATTTCAATTATGACATTGCTCAAAATTCACCTTGAAAGTTACAGAGAAAAGTTGGCTAATAAGTACAGTAGTTCTGCTAGTCAAATACAAAATAAAAAGTGTATTGAAGTTTTTTTCTAGTTAAATCGTGCTTTATTTGAAATTCAAACATTTTATGAAAAGCTACAAAACTGTAAACGGTTTATTGAAAAATGTAAGTTTAGTAAATAAGAGCAAACAAGATCCTACTTGAATACACTTCACTATTCTAAAGATTTAATCAATTAAATTGACTTGAAAAGGGATGCATATATCTAAGTACTGATATAGACAACTCATTTTTACATCAAATGCTGTAAAAAAGTTGGCATTCACATCTGCCTTCAAAACGGTATGCTGCTTAAATAGTATAGTATTACTCTGAATGCACAGGGAAGCTTTACTTACAACGTGACTACTTGGCTCTACGTAAATTTATATTTAAAGGTCCCTTTTATTTCTTACTTTGGAGTGGAGGAGACATGGGTCCAAAATTCAGAATGGCTAAGCATGACATAAAACTGTTACTAGAACAAGAAGAAAAAAATGCCAAGAACATTTTTTCTTGTTATAAAGAAGGCTATTATGACTTCAGTAGAAATTAAATGACATTATTCCATTTACTGCATTAATTTTTAAAACCTGCAAGCATGTATTTAATCAAAATCAAAGTATTCAAACTAAGCTTGCAATTAATTAACAAAAACGTGTGCTAACTTTTGGTATACTTGCTTGCTTTCAGCAAGCACACAGGTTGGTCCTAACATTATCATAGACTGCATTTAACAGAGCTAGAGATATTTATCTGTGGTTAAAATATTAAATTAAAACATCTATTAATCCAACATAATTATTCACTGTTTTCAGAAGACTGAAAAAAAAATCACAAAGGTAAGATCGGATAATAGAGGATGGATTTCCTTTTAAATGGTTTATATTTCAATGTTTATCCCACATAAGCTGTAAATCATTCCTTTCGCTATAGCTTCAAACACAGTTCCTCAGGATAATTTCACATCTGCCTCTCACACATATGAGGGGGAATCCTACCTTAGTATGGTATTCACAGAGCTGACATTTGTACCCTTTCAGTACTGCAGAATAATCTTATTTGAAAAGTTTCAATCCTACAAACAGCTACCAGAAAAGATAATATGCTGAAAAATATAGTCACATTTTAATCTGTTTAAGCATACAGGTATTTTTTACTCCATGCATTCACTGCTTTTAGTCTTCAAGGTCTCAAAATGCTGAGACTCAAGAAAAAAAATAAAGGACAGGGTTTGGGTTTCCTTGACAGATTCTGACCTTTGAATTTTTAGAAGTGCCTGTAGGACAGTCTGAATTGCGGAATACCTAGCATTAGTTACGGAAGCATTCCAACTCGAAGGAAGAGAGGGAGTATGCATATACATACTGTCACACAAAAAGACTGTCTCCATATTAAAAAGTTGTGATTATTTACTTGGACACTGAATCTTTTTAACTCCACTGGCTTATCTCCACTTCCTTACAAGTTGAGTAAATCTGGACACAGACTTGGTTATTCACAACCATAATATTTTCTTACCAAAAAAAAATTAGAAATAAGGTTCAGTGCATCTGTAAATACAGCTCATTTTTGCAGTTACTAAAAATCTTAAGTGATGTTAATCTGGTTAAGAAATCATAATTAAGCCCTACCAGAATGTGCCTTAGCTTATAGTAACCATGAGAGTAATTTAGAGATTTTTTTCAATATGCACTCATCTCAATTTGTGAATACG
This sequence comes from Pterocles gutturalis, assembly GCF_000699245.1. Classification (NCBI taxonomy): domain Eukaryota; kingdom Metazoa; phylum Chordata; class Aves; order Pterocliformes; family Pteroclidae; genus Pterocles; species Pterocles gutturalis. The sequence continues at coordinate 3,010 of NW_010135452.1, forward strand.
GACACACTAAAGCAAAATATTTTCTCTGTAAAACAGAAGTAAGCTTGAAGACAAAGTAAATGTAAGCTTTATTTAAAGCAAAGGCCAGTGCTTTGTTATGTCTAATGAGCAAGTAAATTTTGATTTCCTTGAATAAACATAAGGATGAGAAAGGGGAACCTACTAATCTACATGACCTAAGTCATCTATCACTGCAGGAGGAATTTAAGACGTATGCTGTCTTCATGTAAAAGTGCAAAGGGTGAAACTGAGATAGGCAGTTCTTTGCTAATAGCAGATCTCAAACCAAGCATGAATCAGACAATGATATTTTTGATAGGTGACTATAAACTCATTACATTATTTGGAACCATTTTAACTGATTCACAGGTTAAAAAAACAGAGTGAGCTGCATGAGAAGCAAGAAGACAGGAACAACAGTATTCAACAAGATTGTATATGACAAGTATTCAACAACAGGGTGATTTAATACTAATGATGTGATGTTCTTCAACACGCACTGAACAAATTTTCTTGCTGAGGTCATGCTACTTATTACTAGATTGTTTCCAGAAAACACTTCATGTCTGGCATCCAGGAATTCTCTTGAACAGTGTGTTGCAACTACTGCACTGGAAACAAGATATGCTGAGAAAACAAATTTGTAGGCATAGGGACAGAACTTTGGGGTATGAAGATGCCCTGGAAGCCACCGGTGTCATACTATAACAATCTGGATGATTAAAAGTAACTATTACTTTAATTATTAACTATTAATTTTAACAGCAACTTAAGTGGGAAATGGTAAGAGCTTTGTTGAGCAATAAACACATTACAAGCCATTAAACTAAACTGAAACATGTCAGTTGTTTCTGAAACTAACATTTAGCACTTAATACACTTTGCTACCAAAATTGCAAAGATGGTAAGAGCAGTGCATTTGGGGAAATCTATGACTGAGCACATTCAGAGTTTATCAAGACACTAAATCTACTTTCTGTGAAAATGCTATCACAGAGGGTTTTATTCTTACTTCTATCTTCAGACAGGTTGATAGCTTAGAGATAGGACTGAAAATCAAATATCGTGGCTTGGTAGGAGCTCCCTACCAAACACCATGCTTTCCTTAACTAAGGTAAGGAAACCCTCAAAAGCCTTGGTACTGAAATATTTTTTCTCTATCAAATGAGCAGGAATATATCTCTTCCCCTTCTACTCAGTGGGAAGTGAGGAAGAGGTCTTTATAGACCACTGATTTGTTTCAAAGACCAAAAGAAAGATCAACCTGAATTTTATGGCACTTATCTGAAGCCCCAGATTCAAGGAAAACATCGCCACCATTAAAAAAATACTGCAGGACTTGCTCCCCTGATTCTGCTTTTATCAGTCAAACTTTACAGCAAAGGAAAGATGGGCATCTTCCAGAAAATGAACATGGACTGAAATCCTAGTAATGGGTACTGAGAGCCAAATAAGAAATTGAAAAGGATAAACCTGAACTGGCACTCATCCTATCTGACCATGAAATAAAAAAACATTGATGATATAGCTACAGTGAAAATATAGGTAAACCGCTCCTTCAGTGCTGTGTTCACATGCATCAACTACTGGAAAGTACATTTAAAACTGAAGACTGAACAAGTTGAAATGTACCACCATTACAGACATTTTTAGACAAAAATATTAGCAGAACATAGTAAGAGAAAAGGGATAAAAGACCTTTGTTGACTTGATTTTCTACTGTCGGGTTTATAAAAAGCTGTTAACTCTCCCAACTGTGAAATTTAGAAGCAACCTATTACTTCCACTGAAGATAGCAAACTAAACCAAACAGACTTAGGCCACTGAGCTCATCTAAAATAAAATAATCATTCCAGCATGCAGACAAAAGGAAAAAAACCATAAATTATTTAAAATTATATTGTTTCCCCTAACAAATACCTACAACTTAATTTCAGCGACTTATCAAGTTTCTAGTGTAGGTTAAATGAAGCAAGTATTTGCTAACAGAAAGCAAATGATTAGGTAAGGACTCAGTTGCAAAGTTTCTTTCTTCAAATGTAGTAACAGTAGTGAACAGAATCTACAGAAGTACTGGAAGATGGAAAAGATAAAAAAAAATACTATTACAGCATGAAGGTAAACTGAAACTGAGGTTGGGTTGACACAAAGTAAACTCTCTGAAATCACTGCATTACATCGCTAGCTGCTCCTCTCACTCTGCTGCCAAGTAGCTGGTCGAAACTCACCTCAGCTTTTTTCACTGACATTTAAAAGTCAGCTTTTTTTCCAATTATGAATGTTTTTGGATATTACAAGAATGGTAATCAGTATAGCATTTTATCCTCCTCCTTAGGCTTTAAGATTTGTGTAAAAGAGGTGAGGCAAACACAATTAGCATGCATACATACATATTTTTTTTCCCTGTATCCATGACATACTATTACAGTTCCAAAAACATTAATGATTGAGACAAAATGGTGAGATTATTTTTGGCTGGTGCCATACTTCAGAATCATATAATGGCATGAAAACTCACTGATGTCTGGGAAATGTATGCGCATCTATAATACTATCCAAGTTCTAATACCTAAACCATAACGTAGTCTGGTGACATGTATGTGATCTGAGATCCCAATTTGATAAATACACATAACTTGAATCCTTCCAAGAAATAATATGACTGTATTGTATACTACAATGTGGGCTCTGGAGCTTTGTATGCTATGATGATGCATCTAAGTTTCAAGAAACATGCACAAATAAACTTCCAAAGGGTACCAGAAGTCTTAATTTCTTCACAGAATTTCTGCGGTGTCAAGACCACCGTGTTTCTGTGGCCTAGCTGGATAGGTACACTGGTGTTATCCACTCTTGTACAGAATACATGTCAACCCACACAAACTCTTCATGAAGCTGCAGACCTCAGGCATATTTTTATTTATAGTTTTAAAGGAACTTGCAGCTGGTTTATGAGATCTACTTGACTGGCATGATTCCTTTGGAATATGGTAAGCTTTCACTAACCTGGAATCAAAACATTAAGCAGTAAACCCTGATCCTATTAGTGGCCAAAAATGTTCCAACCTGGAATCTGAAGTAATACTAAGAGATGAAGCAAAAAGAGCACCTTGAAGGCTGATAGCCTATGTTGTGGCTCTAATGAGGAAATTATGACAAATGGTTTTACCACTAAGAATACAACTGGATTGACTTCTTGACACAAAGAGGGTCAAAATAAGCTGATACTCCCCTTTCATCTTCAGCATGGGAATGAAATGCCTAATCTCTGATTACTAAGGTTACATTTTCTGCTCTTCTGTTATCTAAGCGAACATTCAGATGTTGCTTCAACAGTACCTTGTCATGAAGGCATGGATGGGAAAGGTAACTCAAGAGTACAAATGCACTGAAACTATCTGTAATCTTCACAGCTCACACTTTCTTGCTCTCATTAGACCTTGGGATTCCAAGTCAGGTTTCCTGAAGTAAAGTCTGCCACTAGAAGTCACATGTAGTAGTAGAACTGCAAGCTACAGTTCTTTGTACTTCAGAGAACTGAATTGTGCAGTGCAAAAAACCATCATATGTGTCTTCCTTCAGACTAGAATTAATAAGCTCACTGAAAACACAGATGAGCTCCAAATTCTTCACGAGCAGAGTTTAATTCGTCATTGAACTGAAGGGGTACTGATCTTTAAATGAAGCATCTTTTATGGTTTGAACTCCAGCCCTGATGGTTATCTTCATCAGCCACAGTCTTAAGGGCATGGATGCGCCCAAACATCCAAAAGCATGTGTGGGCATATTGCATGCAAGGTGGCATAATACACAGAGATTTTGGCTATCTGCTGCCTCTCACCACACAGATTTTACTTCTTCCCACCACTCTGTGGGAGTCTTTTTAGAAATAGACAACCTGTTTTATTAAAGTTAGTCTTACCTTGACAGAAGCATATTGTGAGTGTCCATACACATTTAGAGAATGACAGAGAAGTAGATCTTGCCAAAGAGCCTGGTTTACGGACTTTTTTTTTTTTTTAAGTGATCCTTGCTGTTTTAGTCTTTCCCAAATAGTAGCCATGAGATGCTGACCTAGTGCAAAGAAAGCCCTAGAAAGAATCATGGCATCTCTAAAGTGCCAAAAAAACAATGCTACAGTTCTATTACTAAAAAGTTATTTGTTAAATGTCATTCCCAGCCTATCAGGCAAAAAAAGCATACAGAACATTTAACTCACTATTTGGCTTTCTGGCCACAGTTTCCAGGAGGAACTGAAGTATCTCAACTTCATATATTTTTTTCAGGTTTTGAAATGCCCTGAAGTCATCCTCTGGACCATCTTATGATCTGGCAAGCTTTCTCAGACAACTAAATCACTCTAGATTATTAATTATTCCTCCATCTCTGCCTGCTGATCCTTCTCTTCCTTGTGAAAAAAGATCTAACAGAAGAAGACAACAATCAGAACTGCAGAAGATATCACATATGAATGCAGATCCTGAGCTGGCCTGGACTGACAAGCATACAATGAAGTCATAGGTAGATAGAGAAAAAAAGTACTGAGGAATGTTACCTTTCAGTCCTCCACCATTTCCCACTGAAACGGTGGTGTCAGGACTCTCCCAGATTCTTGATGTGAAATTCCTGAACAGAAATGGAGATGGGGCGCATGAAAGGCTGTGTGCCAGTATGCACAACAGTAAGACTATTAATTTTAATTTCCCATTAAGGTCTTCCATATAGATAGAAAACAGATTATACCAATGCCTCAACTCTTGCATTTGACATCATGTTTTCAGTAACTGAATGCCTTATCAGGATGGTCATTGTTGTATGAACTTGCAAAGGAAACTTGGATCCCGGACCCATTGTACCAGATATACTATGAAGCCAAAAGGAACGATAATGATCTAAAATATGAAAACGTGCATACCAAAATCAAATCAGTTAACCGGCTTAAGCAGTACTGCAGACTGTCTTGTTATAATTTCTAGCACAGAAATATCCATCTTAGACCAGTCGGTACTTTTTTCTTATGCAGCTTAAGTAATTTTCCTTAATATATCTGAGGAAAATCTATATTTAATTTCTGGAACATCAGGAAGAGAATTTCTTACAGCAAAGAGAACCTACATGAGGACCTCAGGCAGGCCTGGACTATACGGAACCATTATCATTCATTGCTGATACTGCTATAACAAAAAGTACATGCAGTTACAGGAAGCAGAAGGTACAACATAGTAATTATTTCACATCTGATTCACATCTTTCAGCCTGCACAACTAAAATTCGAATCTGTAAAAATACTTCACAAAAGATTAAAACTCAGAAATTTAAGTTATAGAAAAGAATATCCTGGAAAAAAATGCACTGACTTTTTTTCCAACTTAATTTCTAATCACTTCAGCTATAAAGGTAATAAATATTTTTGAACAAAAATATTGGAATACTCTTATAGAGCCAGAAAATTATTGCAGAAGTTAAAAGAATGTCTAGGATTCCATATCTTACAGGGAAAAATAGAAGTCTAGACTCTGCCTCCTGTTGGTCAGATGCTGTCTTTTCAGATAATGTGGTTCTGTATTTTAGTATATGGTCAGCTACCTCTGACTTCATATTTAAGGCTGCATAACAATATGGCTTTAAAGTTGAGCATAAATTCCTGTTTTACTCTTAGAGAGAGCCCTCTGAATATTCACAGCCTTCTTCTAGTTTGCTTTTTAAAGATTTTTTAATAGAAAACTTACAAAGGAATGAAAATACGATTTCCCATCAACAATGCTACTTCTCATTGTTAACAATTTCTTGCAAAACATTAACTATGTATTGGAAAAGAGCAGAACATGCCTATAACTTGAGTATTGGCAATTTATTCTCTCAAAGAGAAAGGCTCTGCATAAGGCCATACCCAGTTGACAAGAAATAAATTTTCAATCAATTTCAATTCAATTAAACATTACTCCTCCTTCCCTTATTTCATATATATACATCTTCTCTGAGAAGCAACAAGGCAAAATCTGAGTATCTCACTATATATCTCCATTATTCTTCAAACTGCAGGCATCTAGCATATCAGAATGAGTACTGCCAGGTAACAGAAGATGTACTGTTACTAGAATTTCTCAAATTAATACCAGACACCATCCAACTTTCTTAGGTTACTTTTGCATATACAACTATCTCTTTCCCAATCACTTTCCCAATCATAGTTATGACTGCTAAAAAGAATACTGTGGTGGCAAGACTACAATAACTGCAAGGTCAGAAGAAAGAGTCTGCAAGAAAGAGTAAAACTTTAGTTAAATATTTCTGCCACTTATCTTGCTACAAAATGGCTTTTAACTCAATGCTGTTCCATCCCAAGTCAAACATGCTTTCTATTTTTACCACAACAATATGTGGTAACAAAATACTTTTGAAATAACCATATACATTTCAAAAATAGCAGCAACTCCCCTTTTCTGTTCTAAAAGGCAGTGAGTGATTTTCATCTTTAAAAAAAAACAGTCACAGGGTTTATTGAACGTGGCACTGGAATGCCTCACTACCTTCAGGTTCATCCAGTTGGTTATCAACTGATTCTTAGCCTGTGTCACTTGTAAAAGTGCTGAAACAAATAAGACAATCAAACCTTTTATAGGGCCACAGCACAGTAAAATTCAGCAAAACATAACCATCTCTTGTAGGAATGCCATTTCCAGTTTTTAGAAAGTGAAAAGTGACTGAGGATGAGTGGTTCATTCAAACTAGAAAAAGAAATAAAGCCTATTTTTCATCTCCACCTGCTGGCAGGTTTTCATGATAAGGCTTCTGTGGCATATCCTGACTTCAAAGAAAAGCATCAGCAAAGTAAAACAGTGGAATAAACTGAAAAGCCAAACCAAAAATAGCAATAAAAGATTTCACACCAATAAATAAGAAAGTAATCAGAACAAATTATAAAGCATAGGTGCTGAGAGGAGAAGGAAAGACAAGACAATTCAGAAAGAGACAGACAATTTAGAAATACATTTTATGCCTCTAATGAATTTACATGATACAAATTAATGCTAATACTAGATTAAATTATTTATACAGAAGAATCATGCTATTCTAATGTTGTATTTATGCTTACCTCACCCGTTTTCATCATTATTTATTTTTTTTTAATTACCCAAATTTACCAGATTCCATGGTCATCTGAAGTAATCCATCAAGAGCACTGGAAAGCAGACCTCTACTGGACACTTTCAAGTGACTTAATATGACAGGCACACACTGGTATTCCAAAAATAAGGCCTTCCCTTCATCTGTCTTCAAGTCTACGCGAAGGGAATCAAACGCCTGAGCCAGGTAATCCACTGAAAGATATCAGAATACAGACACTAAAACTTCTATAATCATAGTTGCATTAAGCAATATCTAAACAACTATCATGAGAGCTATTGTTGCAGATACATACTTGAAAGTGAAGCAGCTGAAAACGCTAAACTTTATTTTTATCTAAAGACATCCTATGCCTGTTTTTATTCCTTAACAATTTGTTGTTGAAGAAAAATATATTTACAAATATAAAGCTCTTCTAATATTTCACTTAAGAGGAAAGAAATTACAAGCTTGCATAGTTTGAGACAATGTTGGTTTCAACATCTGGGAAATCTCTGTTAAAGGACTCAAGGGCTGATTTGTCTGAATAAGAGCAATCACTTTAATGAGAGCAACTACTCTCACTCCATTCTATAAAAAGCCATAGTTTAAGTTTCAGTGCACACATTTTACATCCTCATCCATTGTGGAGTGCACTAAATTATACGAAGAATGTAAATTAAGGGAACCAATCTAATTTGCTTAATTTCCTGATGTCAAATCTTTCTCCGTATCTTGGAATAGCACTGATCATCTGGAGCACAGAAAATTAAGTACAAAGAACAATTTATCCTGTAGCAAAAGTTTAACTATGGTGCCATCTGCTGGATACTGACATTTTGAAGGAAATGGGATATATGTTCAAACCAAATGTGCTACTTTATCACTAGATTGTTAGTGCCATGTGGTCAGAGTGATCAAAATCATACACAGTGATATTCGGCATACGTTTAAAAACAGATCATATTTTCCATGTTATAGAAGCCAGCAGTAAAAAGCAACCATGAGAAGCTAACTGATTCATTCTAATCAACAGTGTTCATCTGCTTAGTGTAAGTGAATCTCTGGAATAACTCTTTTTTTGTATTGCAATTATAATTTGCATCATTTTTTTCAAACATTTCTAGAAATGTGAGTCTCAGTTTAAGACTAATTATCATGCTTCACCAAAATACCTTGACTGAAATAGTTCCCTTCAACACCTGAAATACTGTATTTGTTCATTAATGATGTCAGGGTGGTCTTCCACCATGTTTAAATCCTGTGTTTACTGTAAATGTAATATAAATACTGCATGGGGCAGTTCAGCATAAAGACATACTAATCTGCATAACGATATAATCCAGGATACCTTCCATGAACAAGCACGTTGTTCATTTTCTATGGATTTAAAATCTTTGATGTCCCTGATTAATGTCAGTCTAGGTGCCACAGATTGCACCAATTTTGTGATGTGGATCTCTGCTGCTTAAGAAATGGCCCAAAATTCATAACATATTTCATGCAAGAGAGTGAAAAAATCAGATGCCAAAGTAGGCATCTGATTCTGACATTCTGGCATGTTTTTTCAGGTCTACCTTGAAAATTAACATCTCTGTAACCTGTCTCCATCTCTTCGTGTTACTAACAGAGGGGATGCGTTACTAGTAAAGACATTTTAAAATGCAAACCATTCTAAGAACAAAAGGCAGCAAACAGAATCATGGAACAATTTAGGCTGGAATCCAGTCTAACTCTCCTGCCCAAAGCAGGACCATTTTTGAAGTTAGGTTAAATTGTCACTGTCATAACCCCACCGAAAAATTATTTGCTATCAAAATTATCTGTGCTTTTAAATTGTCTTTGAAAAGGGAAAAACAAGTAGTTAGTATCACAAAGAGCTGGAAAAGGGTTACAGATACATTCATTCTTATGCTATCCTTGTAAAACTTATTCTTGCAGAAAATCCCAGTTATGCACCACAGCACTCCTAAATTGTTGCAGGTAGGCAGTAATCACCTCTTACATCTGCTCTTAATGGTATATAATTAGTGCTTTCTTCCTGACTTCCATAAAAAGGATCTGCAACACCTCTTCCCTCTCTCCCTTGAAGAGAGAAAAGGCTTCATAAACGAAGGCAGCAGTTAACAAATCGGCTGAGACAACAGTTACTCTATTATTTGAGATATATTTTCCACAGTTTTTTCTCACCCTGTCCGGACACAATCTGAGTCTTGTTAACTTGTACCTTCTACTTTGAAACCTCTACTTTCTCCCTTTCCAAAGAGGCACACAAGACCCAACTTCCTCTATTTCTTGCCAACACAAAATTATGTAGGTTTTAAGTAGAGAATGCTACTTTACACTACTATTATACATCTCTGTTTGTGTGAAAGGTGGGAGGATCCTGGGAACAAAGTGGAAACAAACAAACAAACAAACAAACTCACAGTGAAAGGAAAGAGTCACTCACCCTGCGATGCCCCCCTAAACAACCACCTAATTCTTTTTTGTTATCAAAAGGCAGAAGTGTGAGCTGAAAATGATGTAACTGTTCCAGATACAATAATCCCCTGACAGGCACTGAAGGCTGTCTGAACTATATTGTTTAAGAGGATATTTGAATTTTTTTTTTTTTTTCCAAAGAAATAAAGACACAAAAAATGAAATCTTTATATAGTCAGAAGCTCAACTTGATAATATGTGGCAATTATATTGCATTTAGGATTCAGAGCGGACCTATCAATTCTGCTGCTTTTAGGCTGATGGACTTTTTCATTGCTCCATAGCAATCCTTGAAGCCATTATTGAATTAAAGCAATTAAGTCAAAAGAGAAAGCTAACAATAGAAGTCAAAATAAGACATTCTTTTCGATTGCTTATCAAATCTGCAGATTTACAAATTAAGAACCTTCAAGAACAAATCAGACTACGTGCTACTGCTTAAGTTTTCAAAGTCATATAAAAACTAGAAATAGGTAAGAATTTGTTTAAATTACCAAAGTCAATCTAGAAGTCAAATTTAAAATATCTCTACAAATCAGACGGATGGAAGGTTTTTCTTCTCTAGGTTCTGACAAAGAAGTGTACACCAATCCTTATATCAAAAGGATAAGGAAGGAAAGCATTAAAAATCCGACTTTGTGCCTCTTCTCATATTGTCCTCAACACTCAAAACTCACAAGAAACAGCCCATTTTCATGATGAGGCTTTGAGCAACCTGGTCTAGTAGAGGGTGTCCCTGCCCATGGCAGGGGGGTTGGAACTTGATGATCTTTTAGGTCCTTTCCAACCCAAACCATTCTATGATTCTATCATCACTAAAGAAAATGTGGTCTTTTCAGATCATATCTATTTTCAAAGAAGGCCCCACTAAGAAGATTTGCCACAGTATCTTGAAAACTGCACAAGTGGAGTAACATGTCATGATCTGAAGCAGAAGTCACTATTTTCAGAGCTGTGTTATCTCACAGAAACATAAGAATGGTCTGGGTTAGTAGGGACCTTAAAGATCATCTTAGTGAAGCCATGTTGGCTGTCACCAATCACCTCTTTATTTTCCATGTGCCTGAGCATAGTTTCCAGGAGGATCTGCTCCACAATCTTGCTAGACACAGAAGTGAGACTGACTGGCCTGTAGTTCCTTGGGTCTCCCTTTTTTCTCTTTTTAAAAATGGGGGTTATGTTTCCCTTTTTCCAGTCAGTGGGAACTTCTCCATACTGACACAACTTCTCAAATAGGATGGATAGTGGCGTAGCAACTTCATCTACCAGGTCCCTCAGGACCCACAGGTGCATCTCATCAGGTCCCATGGACTTGTGCATCTTCAGGTTCCTTAGGTGGTCTTGCACCTTATCTTCTCCTACAGTACCCAGTTCTTCATTCTCCCAGTCCCTGCCTTTGCCTTCTGCGACTTGGGCGGTGTGGCTTGAGCACTTGCTGGTGAAGACTGAGGCAAAAATGTCATTGAGTACCTCAGCCTTCTCCATATCCCAGGTAACCAGGTCTCCTGTTTCCTTCCAGAGAGAGCCCACAATTTCCCTACTCTTCCTTTATCACCAGTGTACCCATAGAAGCTTTTCTTGTTGCCCTTGACATCTCTGGCCAGATTTAATTCTATCAAGGCTTTAGCTTTCCTATCCTGATCCCTGTCTGCTCGGAAAATTTCTTTGTATTCCTCCCAGGCTAGCTGTCCTTGTTTCCACCCTCTGTAGGCTTCCCATTTATGTCTGAGTTTGTCCAGGAGTTCCTTGTCCATCCACGCAGGCCTCCTGGTGTTTTTACCTGACTTCTCTTTGTTGGGATGCATCATTACTGAGCTTGGAGGAAGTGATCCTTGAATATTAACCAGATTTCTTGGGCCCCTCTTCCTTCCAGGGCTTTATCCCATGGTACTCTACCAAGCAGATGCCTGAAGAGGTCGAAGTCTGCTCTCCTGAAGACTAGGGGAGTGAGTTTGCAGTGCACTCTCCTTGCTGTCCTAAGGATCTGGAACTCCAGCATTTCATGGTCACTGCAGCCCAGGCTGCCCTTGAGCTTCACATTCCCCACCAGCCCTTCCTTGTTGGTGAGAACAAGGTCCAGCATAGCACCTCTCCTCATTGGCTCCTCTATCACTTAGAGAAGTAATTTATCATCAACTCATTCCAGGAAACTCCTGAGTGCACTCTCCTTGCTGTCCTAAGGATCTGGAACTCCAGCATTTCATGGTCACTGCAGCCCAGGCTGCCCTTGAGCTTCACATTCCCCACCAGCCCTTCCTTGTTGGTGAGAACAAGGTCCAGCATAGCACCTCTCCTCATTGGCTCCTCTATCACTTAGAGAAGTAATTTATCATCAACTCATTCCAGGAAACTCCTGGCTTGCTTATGCTGTGCTGTGTTGTCCCTCCAATAGATATCACAGTGTCTGAAGTCCGCCATGAGGACCAGGGTTTGTGAATGCGAGGCTACTCATGTCTGTCTACAGAGGGCCTCATCTGCTTGGTCTTTCTCGTCAGGTGGCCTGTAGCAGACCTCCACAATAATGTCCCCTGTCCTTGCCCTCCCTTTCATCCTGACCCATAAGCTCTTGGTCAGCTCCTCACCCATCCCCAGGCGCAGCTCCATGCACCCCACCTGGGCACTGACATAGAGGGCAATGCTGCCTCCTTGTCTCCCCTGTCTGTCCTTCCTAAAGAGCCTGTATCCTTCCATTCCAACATTCCAGTTTTAGGAGCCATCTCACCAGCTCTCTCTGATGCCAATAAGATCACAGCCCTGCAGGTGTGTGCACGTCTCTAACTCCTCTTGTTTATTCCCCATGCTACGTGTGTTTGCATAGAGGCACTTAAGCTGGGTGCCCGATGAAGCTGACTCACTGACTGGAATTCCTTTGTGCTGCTCTGCAGGTGCTCTCCTGCTGACCTGTGATCCTTCTCCAGGCTCTGGGCACCTACTGCTGGCATTGACACCAAATTGGTAGGAGTGGGATGGGCAGAGGTTCCCCTCCCCTGGCAATTTTAGTTTAAAGCCCTCTTCACCAGCTTGGTAAGCTGATGACCAAAGATGCTCTTCCCCTTGTCTGACAGATGGACCCCATCAGCCCCCACAAGACCAGGTTTCTCAAAGCAAGTCCCATGCTCTAAGTAGCCAACCCCTGGCTGTGGCACCAGTTGTGTAACCATTCATTGAGTTGCCAGATTCAACTGGCCCTTTCAAACTGCTTCCCTTTGACTGGGAAGATTGATGAAAAAACTACCTGTGCTCCATAGTCCCTTACCACTGCTCCCAAGCCTCTGTAATCCTTCTTGATACTCCTCAGACTGCTCCTGTCATATCTCCTGATATTACCTTATTTCCTTTTGCCTTGTTAACAAAGTACACTACTATACTACATCAACATAGGATTTTTTTGAATATTTTGGATAACAATGCCACTTTTCATGCTAGACAGGTGGCTTTGAAGTCATGAGGAACATTTTTATGTAAACAGAACATGGTCATTGTGCCTTTGTAAATTAGTGTATTTAACAGTGAAATCTGAATGGACAATCATATCAAGAACTGACAATTTCACAGATTATTATTTTTTAATGTTGATCATGTTTTATGGGCAGCCATTTGCAGTGCCAGACTTGGTAGGAGAAGAGGAGAGCAGCAGACAGGTAAGTGCTAGAGTATGAACCATATACTAAACTTAGACCAAGGGCCAAAGCAACTTCAGGACAGATACTGTATCACAATTCAATCTAACAATTATAATCCACTACACAAATGTCTTTATCTATGTGACTACAGATAAATCAGAAATACCTATGAACACCAGATTTATCTATAAAGATAAATACAGCAAAGTTGTAAATAACTATACCAGAAAAGAAACACTTGACACTGCAGCTGATCAGCCTTCCAGGGCATAGCTAAAAAACCTACTACCTTAAACAGGACAGTGAAATTCTAGAACGGTGCAAAATCTGCTACTTATTTCAGTTCATGAAAGGGCAACTAGCTGTGCCACTCTATGCAGTAAAGATCTTGGCAATCCAATCACTGCTGTAGTGACAGTTTGACAGAATTACCAACATGTCTTTTCCCCTTCTTCAAAAATGTCGATTTGTCTGACAACAAGTCGTCATAGAATCATAGAATGGCCTGGGTTGAAAAGGACCTTAAAGACCATCTAGTTTCAACCCCCCTGCTGTGGGCAGGGTTGCCAACCACTAGAGCAGGCTGCCCAGGGCGCCATCCAGCCTGGCCTTGAATGCCTCCAGGGATGGGGCATCCACAACTTTTCTGGGCAACCTGTTCCAGTGCCTCACCACCCTCTGCATAAAAATTTTCACCTAATATCTAACCTAAATCTCCCCTCTCTTAGTTTAAAACCATTCCCCCTCGTCCTGTCACTATCAACCCCTGTAAACAGGCGTTCCCCCTCCTGTTTATAGGCTCCCTTCAAGTACTGGAAGGCCGCAATGAGGTCTCCCCGGAGCCTTCTCTTCTCCAAGCTGAACAAGCCCAGTACCCCAACCTTTCTTCATAGAAGAGGTGTTCCAGCCTTTGTGGCCCTCCTCTGGACTCATTCCAAGAGATCCATGTCTTTCTTGTGCTGGGGGCCCCAGGCCTGGACACAGTACTCCAGATGGGGTCTCACAAGAGCAGAGTAGACGGGGAGAATCACCTCCCTCTCCCTGCTGGCCACCCCTTTTTTAATGCAGCCCAGGACATAGTTGGCCTTCTGGGCTGCAAGCGCACACTGCTGGCTCATGTCCAGCTTCTCGTCCACCAGGACCCCCAAGTCCTTCTCCAGGGCTGCTCTCAAGGAGATCTTCCCCCAGTCCATACAAGTACCTGGGATTGCCCCCGGCCCAAGTGCAACACCTTGCACTTGGCCTTGTTGAACCTCATTGGGTTCTCATGGGCCCACTTCTCCAGCCTGTCCAGGTCCCTCTGGATGGCATTCCTTCCCTCTATTGTATCAACTGCACCACTCAGCTTGGTGTTATCCGCAAATTTGCTGAGGGTGCATTCAATTCCCTTATCTATGTTGTTGATAAAGATGTTGAAGAGCACCAGTCCCAAGACAGACCCTTGAGGGACACCACTTCTGACTAGCCTCCATTCAGACATAGAGCCATTGACCACAACCCTTTGAATGTGACCAGCCAACCAATTCTTTATCCATTGAATGGTCCATTGCTCAAATCCATACTTCTCCAATTTAGAGAGAAGGATGTGGTGAGGGACCATGTCAAAGGCTTTGCACAGGTAAATTACATCTGTCACCCTTCCTTTGTCCACTGATGTCATCACTTCATCATAGAAGGCCACCAGATCGGTCAGGCAAGATATATTACAAGGTCATATTACAAGGAAAGCACAAATTCCAACATGAAATGAGTAATAGCAAGATTCATACTTGTTTCCAATATATTTTGCCTCACAAGGTATCAAAACTCAAGTAAAACCACTTTTCACTAATAAAGCTAGATGCTACAATATCACAGAAATGTTTTTTGTGCAGGCACACAACTGAAACAAATAAAAAACTAAAAAAAAAAATCAGAACTTACCTTGTGTCACTGTTTTAAGCACAATTAAAGTTGACAGAAACCTCAAAGGCATACAGGAACTCTTAAAGAAAGCTGCTGATTTTGATTTTCTCTCTGCAGACTGTTCAGAAGAACTATGTGGGTTTCCCTTACTTACTATGCCTTTGAAAATATCTTCTCCAAGTCTCCTCATTGTTGATGTCATTGCTGCATGCTGTTTCAAAACAATGCACACAGTTAGTGTAAACTTTTAAACACACTAAAATCCTATGTATTATGTAGAGATACATATGTTCCCCTAGTAATTAAATATCAAATAGCAAATGGTTTGACCATGTATTGGAATATAATCTGTACAGGAGATACTACTTTGTGTTCCAAAAGCAGTTGAACAACATTATCACAGTGCCTGATCAACACATACTTCACAAACAGACTAGTTCGTGAGGGCCCCTGATATGCTGACATTATTTAAGTCGCCTCTGGTTCCAGAACAAGCTCAGGTTCAGTCAACTCTATTTTGTAAGGTTGCCTGAAGTTATATCCCGCAAAACCATTTGCATAATCAAGGTCTAAACATGAACCTTAAGAATACTGTACTGGTAAGATCTATTAGACTTTTAATGACAAACAAATATTACATTAGAATCAACCTTCACAATATGCTCATTTAAAATAGTTTCTTACTCGGACTGAAACCAGCAGACTACTATTCTATTGAATTAAACTCAAGAGATTGACAATGTTTCCTTCCTTTTGCTTTAGCAAAAACACTACTGACAGCACTAGGCACTATACAGAATCTTTACAGTATGGCTACCGTCTTTTTCTTTATTACACTGCTAAATATTTTCTTATAGCAGTCTAGTCAAAGGATGTAAGGAATGTCTTGTGGTTAGACACTGAGCAAAGAACAGAAAAATCCAAATTCCTTTGCTGCTTTGCCACAGACTTCTACTGATTTCAAAAACTCTCATGTATAAAATTCACCTAAAAACATTGCCTTTTCTAGTGCAAAAGTTTTTGTAAATACATATGTAAAAATACAGTTTCTGAGACGCTCAGACGCGACAACAGAGATCACATACGTATGAAAACTATGTTTAGATACAAAATGTAAAATTTAAAACTAACTTGAAAAATAATTAACTTGAAATATGAATTTATGGTTTGCAAAGACAGAAGAGTTTCTTTTATATACACTACCTGAAAACATCCACTTTTCATATGTATTTAAAACACAATATCTTCCAGGAATTTACTTTTTAAAAAACTATACTGCAAAAGGACTACTTGTTTTACCTGAATACCAGTGTCTAGCTGTCTTATAGACCAGTAAATAAATTTAATCACAGGCATATGTAGTTTAGGATTCACAAATGGCATCCACTGGAGTTGCTCAGAAGCTACAGGCAAAAGCTGTAAAAATATACAAAAGTAGAATTACATGCAGTATATGAAACTACAATATAAGCTAACCTTTTTCCCTAATAAGTGAAAAACAAACAAACAAACAAACCTCCCCATTTTCTCTTGGAGGTTAACAGATTACATACGGAATTACTCATTGGGTAGATCCAGTACAGTTAACAGAATTACACGCATAGACAGATTTTAAACTGTACAGAGGTTTACATGCAAAAGTGGAGATATATCTCCACTCAACCTCAGTAAATCTAATCCCAATGGCTATAAATCCTCAATATAATGAAGAAAAACAGTAAAAGAAGATTTTCTGAACACCTCACTGATTTCCAAATCTTGATATCCCCAAAAAGAAAACCATAAAAGTGTTAAAAGTATAGCATAGTAATACTTTTTAACAGTCATAAATCGAAACTTTAATACTTAAGATAGGCATTGAAATATTGTAAATTAGATAGGTTCACCTCCTTAGAAAAAAGGAATTATGTACAGCATTACACAAAAATACAAGGCAAATTATCAGGTAACAGAAGTGACTTGAAATAAAATGCTGAAACTCCCAAGTTGAGACCGAACACCACACTTTTCCTTAAAAATTACCTGTATGCTTTACAGATGACAAATTACCTATTATACTTCACTGCTGGAATTAATACTGACTTAGTAACAGTGGTTTTGTTTCAATTACTGTACCCAAAGCATGTGTAAAACAGGCTGACCTGTTATATTTTCAAAATAATTTTTAAAACCCCATAAATCCAAAAACATCTCATCACAAGAAAACAATCCAAAATCCTTTACCTTCATACACCTTTCCTGGGTGCAGGCTTTTTTGGAAGTCTGAGTAACCAGAAGTTTATGACTGTCCTCTCTTTCTTCTTGTACTTGTATTTTACTAAGGTGCTGGTCTGAGAGCCAATCCATAAGAAAAGTTAAGAGCTCATAAACTTGTGAATTCAGTGGTAGCTGTAATATATCCACAACATCAGATATTTCAGTTTTCAACTTAATGACTTTTCTAAGCCAAAACAGTAACAGAGTGAAATATATGAGAGCATATTAGTACTAAAATATTACACATAATTTAATGGACAGTGAGTATATGCCTGATGAAATCTGGGAGGCAAGTTACTGTACTGTGAGCTTGTAGAAAACATTACATTCGAGGAAATAGCTATCTTGAACAGGCCATGTCTGCTCTGTTGGGCCTTGTACCCAGTGTTTGAGGAACCTGTATGTTGTAAGTATAACCTGTAACTTATATCATCTCTGGGAAAGGCAAACTGTGTGTGGACCAAAAGGTGGAATGTGATGATCCTGACCCAGAGACCACTGTATATTGAGGAGCCAGAGATCCACATCCCAGTTAACCTGAGTAGGTGCAGCCTGTCCTGTGCTGCACAGATCAATCAACTGCACAGTTGATCCTGTGCTTGGCCACAGGATAAACTCAGACAGCTCACTGTAACAGGAGCTTGCAGGCAGCTCCCACTTGGTACCAGTGATCATGCCTCCGGGCTGGCCTTGCCTTTGTCTAAAAGGGCAATAAGAATGTCCTACATGAATAGGGTTGTTTTCTTGCAAGAAAACTAGATAATAGCTTGAATAGCCAAAAAGGAGGAGCTTCTCTCCATGGACAAGACCTACTCAGTGTGCCCTGGGAAAAATCCACTGGGGCTCCATCTGATGCTGCACAAACACAAGGCTCCCAGCATTTTAAGTGATGTAATATCTACTTGTTATCTATATTCCTCCTCTTATTCTGTCTTATTAAAATAGCTGTTTTATTAAGGCATTTGGCAGGCCTTTCTTATAGAAATCCACAAAGAACCCTGCATTGTTTCTCTCTCTCACACCTCACTCCCCTTCCCATTGCAGAACAGGTACTATCTGTGATGGTTTCCAAGTATGAAAAAATATATACATAATTTATTTAATCCTTTCACAAATGGTTATAACAGGCCTGGGAAAAGATTTTCACATACAGAATCACTCAGTTTTATAATTTTGTCCAAATGAATTACATGAGAAAGCAAATCTTTAACGTCCTTTACGTGTGGAAATTCTCATTTCAGTGCACTAGACCTCTACATTAGACCATACAATCCACTGTTGTTAAAATTTAACTGGGTAACTAGCATTGTTAGAAGAAGAACAAAGACTTAATGAAATGGCAATTCTGTCTCTCTATCACATTACAATGAAATACTCTATGAAAGACACCCAGAGGTACCTGAAGACAGGCTGTACAGACAGTTCTCTAAAGACTTCAAAAATGTTCTTGTATCTACTTTCAGATAACTGTTTTCCTCTTCACTCAGAACCTTAACTACTGATAATTTTTATATTTCACTCGCAACCAAAGTATGCCAAAACCTAAGTAAACAGAGAAACACGTTTGCTATATATAGACAGCACAGTTTTAAGGCACCTGATGCAGATTAATTAAGTAGGATGGTGTGAATATCGCTTTCCCAATTCACAGTTTAGCTTCTAGCTGGAGAAAATCATTATCAGTTGGGAAGTGTTGTCAGAATACTACCAGAGGACGTGCTACTAAACAGAACAATATAGAGACAGAAAGCATTTCATTAAGTGATGTAAAAAGATACTATAAGGAAAACAATGTAATAATTTTGGAACAGTGTATGAACACTGCATTTATTCTCTCTCCCTCATTAAAGACTCAAAACCCTATTTCTTTCTCAAAAAAATAACAGGAATACAATCACCTCTGGCTTACAGAATTAAAATTCTTTATCCGATACCTCTGGCCAACTACTTTTTAGCTGGTGTTACTCATAAAAACAGTGCTGTAGTGCAGCAGTAACCAGAATTAGTTTAAAATTTGCTCCGACACAGGGAAAGAAACCAGTAACAGTGTAAGCAGGTTATAATTTTAATTGACAGATTAAAGATGATGTGACAGGAAGAGGAAAATTTATAATATAAATTAAAATATACACATACACTATATACATAGACAATATGAAATCCCACAGACATTTTTAGCAACAAGCTTAATTCTTTGTTAATTGCCTGTTTTCCCCAATATAATCCGTATCCTTTCCTACTGTAGCTAATTCACTCATAAAAGAAGTAAAATTGGAATTTACATTTTCCAATTTCTAGCAGATACACAGAGAATTTTTCCACTGCCTAATGTCTTCGGAATGAAACTTTGATTTTGCCCAATTCTTACCTTAGTAATTTTTGATGTTACCATCACTTTTTCCTGCTTGACAGGTTTACTTTGTTGCACCACTTGGCATACACCCTTAGACTTCTGTACAATTAAAAATTCATGCTTCCTCTATAAAAAAAAATGTAACAATTAATTATATTTGACTTGTTACCTTTAAAGAAAGCAGGTACACGCAAGAACAAACCTTACCTGTAGATTCTCTAAACGAGCTTGTACTTTTCTTGCTTGACCTTCCAACTTCTTGTTCATCTCAGTTACATCACTTAACTGAAAGAATTAGAAAATATTAAAGTATCTGTAAATTCAAAACCCACTTCTTGACTTAATTATCGCACTGAAATATTTCAGTGTGGTTGCTGAGCAGATAGATTATTTAAGTTTATTATTTAAGTTTTTTCTTCTGAATGTGTAAAGCGATAGAAATAAAATAATCATCCACCTCCTCAACAAATCACAAAATCACAGAATGGTTGAGGTTGGCAGGCACTTCTAGAGCTCATCATCCAACCTCCCGGATCAAGCAGAGCCAGCTGGCCAGGACCATGTCCACACAGCTTTTGAAGATTTTCAAGGTGGGAGACTTCACCACCTCTCTGGGCAACCTGTTCCAGGACAAATAAGACAGCAGTAGCTCTTTGTTGACCTGCAGCCCAACCTTTCAGTTTACAGGGGAAGAATAAGCACTACGGGGCCTCTCTATAGGTATACAGGCACTACACGTTTGATTACTTTTTATGAAGAAGTGACATAAAAATGGAGCACACATTTCAAGAATGGTCCAATAGCCTTGTTAATGGAGAAGGTGAAATTTTTCTTCTCTGCAGAATGAAACAGTTGCTGACCATGCTACAAAACCAATTTGCTCTGTGAGAAAAGATGGGGGAAACTGTAACTTCAATTTAAATATGAGAAACATGATCTATACATACAACAATGAACAGCATAATTATCATAGAAGCCCCCAGTTTGGACAGAAATGCAAAGACTTTATAGTCAAGGGAAATAAAGAGACAGACAGGTTGCACCAGAACCATCAACATTCTGGGAGTTACGTCTGACCTCTAAGGGAAACAATAAGGCTCTGATGTAGATTTTTATCGTACTCAGACTATCAGAACTGTAATTAATTCAATGAATAAACAATGGTCAAATAGTTTACACAACAATTTGTGTGTCAGCATTTTAGATCAGACTTAACAGTCAAGTGAGATGAAAACT
The DNA here is from genome assembly GCF_000699245.1 of Pterocles gutturalis. NCBI lineage: Eukaryota > Metazoa > Chordata > Aves > Pterocliformes > Pteroclidae > Pterocles > Pterocles gutturalis. The sequence goes on from NW_010135452.1 coordinate 23,974, forward strand.
CTCACTCTCTGTACTACTATGAACTACTGTCTCAGTTTAAGAACTGAGAAAATACTGCCTTAATTAACGTTTGCAAAAATAACTGAATATATTGAGCAAACATGAAGTTAGAAATGCACATTCTGCTTTTTATTTAATAGAATCAGCACAGCAATTCAGCACAGGGTGGATTCTATTATGTTATTTCTCTCCATCCACCCTGAGTTTGCTTCAGAGAACATGAATTCATCCTTCTTACAATTAGCTGTTGCTAGTGCATCAGAGAAATAAGTCCAACTATTTTTTATACAGTAAAAGAGGCTAAATTTCAAGTACAGAAGGTGTGGAATGTACTTTCAGTCATTCATACAGTTCTCGTCTTATGGAAACAAAAAAATCAGCAATTTTGCAAACTTAATCTGTTCAAATATTTAAAATTGTTGACTGCAATTTGTACAATTATTGACAATAGGAAATAACTAATTTTACCTGTTTTTTTAAAGAGTCATTCATTTCCTTCAAGGTGTCAAATGAGGACTTCAGCCTCCTATTTTCTTTAGTTATTTCTCTCAAGGCTTCTGTCAGCTGTTTAACTTCTGCTTTGTGTTGCTATAGAAATATCAAATTTAAAAATATGATTTACAAGAGACTACTTCTGAAACAATTCTAAGCTAAGTTCCATTTTAGTGTTAAAACAATAGGACAAACTTTGAAGATCAAGTTTGCCATTCTGCATGGCCAAATCTGAACGTTCAGCTAGTAGTGAGAAAATATCCACCCTGCATATTAACAAGAATCTATAAAGAAACGTGCACAGCCATTGCTCTTATTCTTTCTAGAATCTACCCAAAAGAGATTATATCAATACATACATTTCTCAGACAAGTCAGATGTGTGAAAGTTTTGTGAACTAAAACCAATGACAAAGCTTTTATTTACAGTTTACTCTTCTGTATAATGACAAAAGCCTGTGATTTTGTTTTGCAGCAGCTTTTGAGGTTTCAAATAGTTCTTCTGGCTTTGCTCACTCTGAATCATGCAGAGCAAGAAGCTAATTTTATGCCTCTTAAACTAGTGCTCTGGTTTACAGCACAAGCATATGAATTGCTAACTACAACCTGCATATCCACTATCATTCTTCTCATTCCCCTGAATCTTATTTTGGATTTAATATTCTCTGGACACCAGTGTATCTGGTGTACCTCAAATTTGATAAAACAGCAAAATTTTATTTTACTGAAAATATTCCAGCTACATATACTTACTCTCTTTCATTTCTCCCCTTCCATGAATTCATTATTCATTACTCATTCACACACTCATTCTCTATTTTTCCATTTCTAGTCATATCCTCTCTTCCTACATGTGCAAATGACAAAAATAAAGCACAGTAGCGGTTTAAAGGAAGCAAGCCTTGAAGAGATCCTTCTCTATATTTCTGCTTGGAAGCACAGTGTGACAGTGCGCTCCCCCCTTCCCCCACCCTGGCTTAAGCAGTAACCACCAGTGGTGGTCACCATGGCTGCATGTGGCTTAAGGTGGACTCTGGGGAGACAGATAACAACACAATAGCCAAGGGTTATCTTGTGCATCTTGCTCAACAGCTGAGTGCTAGCTGAGCATGCACTAACCAAAATACAGTTGGTATGCAAATATGACTATATGTCAACATCTTACTCCATAAACAGTAGACAGCCCAGGGCCCACTGATCTCTCCTGCATGGCAGCAGGTTGCACATCAGGATCTCCCTTTGAGTAGAGACACCTCTCAGGGTTACTCTGTGAGGCTGAGAGAATCCTTATCACATCAGATACTTGGAAAATTAATTGGAAATAAGTGCTGAAACTTATCCTAGCTAAGTGATATTAAGGATTGATTGTGCATATGTAATCCTTTAGACATAAACTGTTGAGCAAGTCTGGATCCAGCTGCACCTAGACTCCTCTCTAAGCAGGAGTTTAAAAAGCAAGAGGTTCCTTCCTGAACCTCATGATTCAAGGGGAGGGTCACCCTGACAGTTTTCCGACCTTGTCCTCTACGCAGTAAATAATCAAGTGTACCTTGCCATCAAATCTTGTTAAACCACTGTCACATTTACCACTGAACTGTGTTAATTCACTGTTTTATATCAATAAAGTGCATTGTTGCTTCTCTCTTGCAAGCAAAATGCATAACTCTCTCTCACTTCCCCTGCAACAAATAGGAACTTCCATTCCACCTATAAAGGAAAACCATCTACAATTGCTTTTTTCTCAATTGCCACTCTTCTTCAGTCAATAGGATCAAAACAGCTGTGGGCAGGACAGAAGACAGAATTTGTCTAAAGCACCTACCCACACTTGGCTAAGATGACATGAAATGACAGATCCCCTTTTCATACCAATAAACATGCAGATACTGCTTCACTTCCATTTTCTATGTACACAACTAAGAGCTTCACTTGAAGTTCAATAGCCGCTCTAGGAAGAATCAGTAAAGAATTATTAATCTGAAAAGTAAGTAGAACCAATTTGGTTGCTAAGCCATAAGGCTGCAGGTGATGCCACAATGTTTAAGCCATCGACTTCTTCCATAAGCAAATCAGGCGACGTCATCCATATCATAACCAGCTATACCATTTCACTCCTGATAAAGAGTCTGTTCTTAAGTCATCCAATACTGGAAACACTGCAGTCTTAGTGATCTACCTGTCCTGATGCTTAACTATTTTTGCTTAGATCTAGTTTTTCCTAACACTTAACCTAATTTTCCCTTACTACCACTACTACTTCTCCTATCACAGACATGGAAAAAAAACATCATTCCTTCCTCTTTGTTGCAGCCTTTTATGTAGCTGAAGCTTGGTACATTCACTCTCAATTCATCCTGTATGTTGAACCCATGCATCTGCTCATCCGCTATTTCTGCAGTCGATATTTCTATTCATGTGCAATACTGTACACTCACACCTTTGGAACAGTATAACTTTTTTTCCAGACCTACCACACCTTCAATTTGTCAAGATCAATTTTAATCCTAATGCTCTTTTTCAGCATGCTTGAAATTCCCCCTCACTTGCTATTTTATTCAAATTTAATAAACATGCTCTTTCTCGCCATCAAATTTCTTATTAAAAATACTGAATAATACTGGACTGAAAAGAATCCACTGTGTACATTCCTTCAACTTTACTGTGAACTACTGTCTCACTACAGCTTTACACCAGCTGCATTACATCTATGTTATACTTCCTAATATAATCATGAAAATGCCATGCAAAACTGTATAAAAAAATTCTAATTAAGTCCAGACATACATGTAACTACTACTTCTCTATTAGCAAGGCCTATTAACTTGTTGCAATGGAAATCAGACTGATTTGACAATTTATGATTAACATACGCCAGTAGTTATTTATTGCATTGTTTTCTGCATTGTGCTTCCGACTGTTTGTTGATACCTTGTTTCAGGATTTATTTACCTATTTATTTATTTAGAGAACTGACATTAAGTTAATGGCTGTACAACTCTTCACCTTCCCAAAAGAAAGGCACCACATTTTATAACCACTGATTTTTCCTGGGTTTTCATCAGCCAGTTCTCTGACTGGTGTAACTTTCTTAAAGCCCAAAAGAGTTGAAACATCTAAATTAACACCTTAAATTATTCCTTCCCTATTCAAAAGTTGAGGTCCCTCTCCTCTGACACCCTCTTCCCCTTTTTAATGTGAAATCTATCCTCCCTCAAGAGCTTGTGGGAAAGGTTTATCTGCACACTTCAAATAAATTTTATTTCTCAGCTTATGGTTTTGACATTAAGTACGTATACTTAAGGACTTCTGGTGATCTTCTAGAAAATAACCAAAACTTTTCACAAGACCTAAATTCAATACAAACACCTACAAGAACAGTGTTGTTGAACATATTTTTCTGTTCTTGAAATCATACCACTTAACTTCCTTCTATACCCCCAAAGTTAGGGTAATCTTTCCTTCCTTTGAACTTTTTGAGTGGTTTTTTTGCTAATGTTCTCTGCAATAGTTGTTATGTCATCTGTTATGGTTTTGTGTGTGGGGTTTTGTCTGGTAGCAGGGAGGGGCCACAGTAATGGCTCCTGTAGCTGCAAAAGGTTTCCCTGGACTCCAGCTCTGCTGGCAGCAAGGGAGGGGCTGCAGTGGTGCCTCCTGTAAGTGGCTGTTAAGGGTTCACCCCCATCCCCCAGCTCCAAGCCTTTGGTAACTGGGAGGGGGAGTGGGGGAAGGAGTACTACCAATCTGGCCCCTGTGAGAAACTGCTGGAAGTTTCCCCAGCTTCAGGCTGGACCCACCCCAGGCCAGGGCTGAGCCAATCGGCACCTCTGCGAATAACAGATTTAAGAGGGGGCACGGAGCAATGGCTTTGGTGCGGCCCAGGGCAGGGCCCAGCTCAGGCGGGCTGGTCCGGCCGTCCAGCCGCCTGCTTGGCTTCTGCGAACTGACCTGCAGTAGCCCAAGCCTCCGCCATAACTCGCCCGAGAGTCCTTTTTACCGTTTTCCCGGGAGCCGATGAAGACCTGTGGCGGAGAGAGGAGCAAGATTTTGAGGGAGACAGCCACGCAGACACTCGGTCAGAGTTATGAAAGGGAACGCTCTCAGCACTTCCCCTGCAGCGTGGTGAAGGAAGATGCAGCCGTGGAGGACCCCACGTTGGAACTACGGAGAAGCCCACACCGGAGATGGGCAGTTGTCAGGGGACAACTGTAGCCCCGTTTGGAAAAGGACTCACGCCAGAGTAGCTCTTGAGAAGGGCTCTCCCGTGAGAAGAGACCCCCACGCTGCAGCCGGGAAAGACTGTGAGGAGCTCTCCCCTGAGGAGGAAAGAGCGGCGGACTGACTGCATCCCCCCTTCCCTGCCCCCCTGCGCTGCTGGCGGGGGGAGAAGGTAAAGAACAAAGCCTTTGGGCTTTGGGAAGAAGGGAGGGTTGGGGGAGAAGTGCCTTTTTAAGATGTGGTTTCTCTCTCTCAGTATCTTGCTTCTTGTTGTAAATAGTTAATAAATTGTTTTCTTGTTCTTCCCAAGTCGTGTTGGTTTCTTGCCCGTGACCCTAAGTGGTGAGTGATACCCTCCCTCTCCCTGCCTCAGCCCACCAGATGTTTAGCAAAAACTGTCCCCATGGCTTTATAAACCACAACACATCTCACTGTGTCTTAAAGCCCTGCCAAGGAAATCTACCTCAGCTACAGCTAATGCAAAGATACTCATTGAAGTTACACACGTTTACAGACAGACCACATTTTTTACCTAATACTGGTCATATAGTTTTTGCTATTCTAGAAACAAGTTACCTTCTTTTCTAATTTGTAACAGTAAAATGAACCTATATATCAGATTACTAAATGCACCATTCTGAAAATAGAAGCCATACAATAACCCTGACAATATCGTCTCGGACTTTTTACATAAAGGTTTCATTTGGGGATTTCAAGCACTTTAAAGCAGGAAGCATTATATCCAGCAAACATGTGATGGCTTAAGATAAAGGCAAACAAGTTAAATGGCATGAAGAACAATAAACATCATTAAATATATTACTGCACCTCTTTTATAATTCCAAATTTTGTGTGAACTTCTTCCTCAACACCTCTTATTTTAGCCAAAGCTGCTTCATGTCTAAAAAGCAATGCTTCTCGCTCTGTTAGAAAATGCTCTCGTTTCTGGAGCTGCAGAGCATACTCCCGCTGTGCTGCACTTTCTCTCTGTATCAAGAAAAAAAAAAAAGTTGAAATGGATTTAAAACCCATGAAATTATCACAATTTATACTGAATTTGAATTTTCTCTCTCAGAGACATGATTAGCTTTTTGCAAAATTACAGAGTGCTACACAATAATTTACTAATTAAAAGTATCCTGATGGCCATCTATGTTCAATTTCTCCAAGACGTTAACCCAAATGACTTTGATGTGCATCAGGTTAGCTCGGCCTCCCAAAATACAAAATTCAACCCTACATGGTTTTTCAAGTATAAACCTAGGTAATTAAACTCAGGCTTATGCTTTCAGCAGCTTTGGATAACAGTATTAACCATAAGACAAAACAGAGTCTGATGCAACTGTCTACCCTCAACACTAGATTACTACATTGTTCCTTCGATTAGTGGGAAGCATCACTGAAAAAAAGCGGTGAGGAAAAAGAGATACAAAACTTTTTTTATTTTTATTTCATACAGTGCCAAAGACTGTCCTGGCAGGGAATCTAGCAGAAGCATGGGAGCTATTACAGAATAAAACCATAAAGAAGGTTCTTCTGTTAGTGGCCTGGACCTGCTAGAGGATGAAATGTTGGGATACCACAGCAGCACAAAAAGAAAGTTATGGCAGAATGGAGGTTTTTTGCAGGAGGCCATGAAAGCAAGAACTCTTGAATGCCTGGATCCTGGAGAATAGTTTCAGATGCTCTCAGGAGAAGCAATGGTTGCAGGTATTTCCCTCCACGCCCACAGTGCACCACAAGACATTCCTCCTGGACATAGCAACACTGTGTTCAAACTCCCTCAAGCTGAATTTTATCTGATCTACCCACTATGCAAGTCAAAGCACCATTAGCAAAACAGTGAATTAATTTAGGGGAAGAGGCAAATGATGACAGAGTTTTAATATATGAGTAACTGTGATTAGCATGAGTAATAGTAATAAATAATATTTCTAGTATATAGGTAAGCAAGTTTTGGTATATAAGTAATAGTGATGTAGTATACAAGCAATTTCTGAATTCTCTGTCAAAAATGAGAATCTTCATAACATTACTCAATAATTTTTTTTAAGGAGATTCCATTTCCTACCTGGAGTTTCTGATGTATGACAGACAATTCATCATAAATTTGACTGATGTGAGGTGGTATTAAGCCTTGACTATTGCATGCCTGAGCATCAGTTCCACTCATAATTTTCCTTACCAAACCATCAGTAATATTTTGGTCACTATTTTCTTGTGTATTTGCAGCCAAATGGAATGGTAAGGTGCTGCCTATGGAAAGCAAAAACCCATTTTACATTAAAAAATTAGTTCTAGATAAACAATGACAATTGTTCCAAAACAGCAAAAACTTATTTTAGGCATTTAGAGTGACAAGTATAGAGCAAGAGTTATCAAAATGAGAATGTAATCTCCTAAAGAATTATGAAGAATTGCTCAAAGTTCTGTTCCGTTACTTGTTTGAACTGAACAGTGATGGAGCTTTATAGGTAAAACTATGGCCTCCACTTCAATACAGAAACTCCATTGATACCTGCATGAGATCCATGCACAGACTGAATCACAATGTAACCAAAATCTCCTATTCTTTTTGTAAGGGCTTCAGGCAAGTGATTCACTGCTGACTAGACGTCAGCCTGACATCTAAGTTAACAGAACAAGACTTAAGAAACTACTGGACACAACAAGCACAAGAGGTTAGGAGGGGACACAGCTGTGACAGCTGAACTTAACTGACTGAAGAGATACCCCCCATCATACAACATCACGTGCAGCAATACAAGCTGGGGGAAGAAGAAGGAAGAGGAGGATGTTTGGAGTGATGGCACTTTGTCTTCCCAAGTAACCAATATGTGTGATGGAGCCCTGCTTTCCTGGAGATGGCTGAACACCTGCCTGCCCATGGGAAGCAGTGAACTAATTCCTTGTTTTGCTTTGCTTGCATGCGTGGCTTTTGCTTTACCTATTACAATATCTTCATCTCAACCTAGGAGCTTTCCCACTTTTGCCTTTCTGATTCTCTCCCTTCCTACTGGGTGGGGACAGAGTGAGCAGGCCACTGTGGGGGGCTGAGCTGCCTGTGGGGTTAAACCACAACAGGTACTGATGTAGCAAAACTCAGGCCAATGAGGTAAAAGTAATAGGCTGTCTATTTGGCAGGCAGCTGGGGAAGAGAAAAAAAGTACAATGAGAAGAAGCACCAAGAAACAGTAAAAAAGTTACTAGATAAGCAAATGATGCTATCAGGGCTTATTGGTGGTATGCATCAGGCAACCCTGTGGTTGATCATCCATCACAGCTGGAGCAGAACAATAAACCAAACCTGTTGCTCTGCCACAGTGTCAGTTTCAGGGGTGAGGAAGGAGAGCATAACTAGTACAATGCTACACGAATCATGAAAGAAAAAAAAAAGAAAACCGAAAAAAGTAGTTGTATCTGAAAAAAATGTATGTGATATTTATCAGAGTTTTGTATTTCTTTCACCTTTGATCCCAAATACAGTAAACCATGCATTTTTTCTGGTGCAATTCTTTTTTTTTTTTTTCTTATCACAAGGAATGTGTTTTCAGAAAACTGTTCCCATCCATTTATTACAACTCTTGGTGAGAGTCTATCACAGTTCCATTGATCTGTTCTGCCTGGCTTCTGAGACTCCTTTTAGCCACTTGGGGTTGGTTGGCTGGCTGGCTGGCTGTCTCCACACTCCCAGATACACTTTCAAAATAATACATGAATGTTCTTCTAAACCTAAAACTCTCCACAAGAGGCAGAGCTACACTGATTCACAAAATCCTCTAATTTTGGCAACATTTTCAAACAGTTGAAGTGAATTAATGCCAGCTGGTCCCTACTACAATCTTACAGTTAGAATTTCCTAAGTTAACTGAACAACAGAGAACACTCACTCTACCGAGTGCCAGTTTTCAATCCTTACACTGACAAAAGACATCTGACTAAACGGAGTTGCAGTATTCGTTAATGCAGCTAGCTACTTAAAACAAAATAAAACAACCAACCAACCCCAAACCACCTAACTGACCCTGTTTCTTCATTCATATTATAAAGTACCTGGCAACCCGTTTCATAAAAGGTTGTTTTTTCTTTTTAAAATATATGTTAATATTGCATCAAGTATGTCTGGACCTCCTAAAGTAATTCTAAAGGAGCTACACCTACATGAAAGGTTAAATCCCCAAATTAAAATACATTTTAGCTGATTATTGTATTTCTGAACTGAAGAGAAATACATTTACTAAAACGTTTTTTAAATTACATGTTATATGTCACACAGAGTTGTGAAAATATTTAAAATTCAATATTTATTACCTGTTTCCGCATGTATAGCTCTATTTTGAAATGCATAATTTTCAGTGCAATTCACGGTCTTTTCTTCTATTTCTAGACCGCTTGAATCACAAAAAGAATCTTGCTCATTATCAAAACTAAAAAAATACAAAAAAAGCAATAATTTGAAATTATTCTGTCCCTTTCTAACATATTACATTTAGAGCATTGAGAGACATTTGTATAAAAATGTAAACATTGCTCAATCTAAGATTTTTATATTTGACTGATAACAAATAGTAGAGTGAAATCATTTGGATGGAAGGCATTATTACTCACAAGAATTTATCCACAATAATTAGTAATGTTGCTGAGTTAAGAGTGGTAACAATAAATAGAATTTTCATGTTGTAAGCACATGTATGCAGCAGGTAAAACCAACACTCTTTTCTTACCACCAACCACCAAATTCCAGGAAAGTTAAAAATACAAATCTCTTTTTTTCATATTTGGTGTAAAGTAGCCCTGAGAAGAGATTTTTTGGCTTTTGGAATCAAATTATCTCTAAATAAACTTAAAGCTGTTCATCAGCCTGAGCTATTTGCTGTCCTCCTAGTCCAGTTTATATCACCAGTTCAGTTTATATCATCCCCATATTCAGTTTATATCATCTAGTCCAGTTTATATTATCCCTGTTTACTAATAGCAATTCCAACATAGATTAGACTAGAAAGCAAGTGAGACAATACTCTTCATCAAAATCAGCATTCACGTTATTTCATACATCAGCCACAAACAGTTCTTTACTTAACAAGAATCATAAACAACTTCTGGATGTGGGCAATCTGAATGTGTTGTTTACTCATGGTTTATCTAGATTGCGAGAGATAATAAACAAGAGATGAAGAAAAAACACCTCTTACCAATCCAAGACTTTAAAACTTCGTAGCAAATCAATAGAAGATGTGATGCTGTTCTCTATTCCACTTCCAGCAAGTTCTGACTCTAAAGAACATTTGGATAAAGAAATAGCTGTATTTTCCAGTGAGCTGTCCATGTCACCTGGAATATATAAAAAAATTAATAATTTTATTTTGCATTTGAGAAGCTGACATTAAGAATTTGACAAGGGCTCATTAGAAATGCTTGCTATATAGTCATGGAGGCTTAAGAACCAAAAAAACCACTGACACAACCTGATGAATGAAGAATTATAATAACTTAAACTACAGGAAGAATTACTTAATCTTCAAACCAGATTTGTCTTTCTGAAGTTTCACAGCTTGCCTTCATATACTAATTTTTCTGTAACCAAAACCTGTCAAATACATTGTTTTACCCTCCTGTCCACATGCACCAGCAACATGTGTCTCTAAAGAAGCCTAAAGACATTCTAAATATTAAATGCACATGTATCTTTAAATTAAAGCCAAAGGTATGCATTATAAAGTGGACTGCTACCAGCTACTTCAAGCAGGACTTAAAAACAGGTTGAGAACCATTGTACTAAAGCATCCTTTGTGCTCTTCATATGAATGTTAATGCTTCCAGGCTGGCTCCCAGACATCAAAAACCCCTGATCAAGAAAGTCTACCTATTTAAAATGAGAAAACACAAAACTATTTAAAATTATTTTAGGAATGATACACTTTTAGTATATGTTTTCCCTGGAAAAGACATCAAAGCACCATTGTTTATATTACCTTTGTATACTAGGGAGCTTCCATTCTCATATTCAGTATGTAGTGCTCCTGAAAGGCAGTCCTACAAGACAGCACAAAACCACTGACATATAGTCAGAATTTTCAGGGAAAGTGTATGTTACAACCTACTTGTTTAACAGTTACAATGCCTTGTGGCAGAACTTACTACAAACTACTGACTTTGAAAACAAAATTGTTTTTTTAATATATAAACATAAATGTCCCTCATATTAATATAAAGAGGAAAATATATCCCCCACAGTCTAACAATGAAATACTCATAGTGTTACATGTGAAAATATTTGAGAGACTATAAGACACTATGAAGACAGTGATGTAAAATAAGGGCATGAAAGTAGGATCAGGTAATCACGGAAGCAGCGCCATCTATCTTTACATCTAGGCTTTCATGTCAAAGTTGTCTGCTCTGCTTTTTCCTACTAACTCGTAACTAAGTACCAAAAAAAACCAAATGACAGAAGTATTAGGCTACAAGAAAAATCAATTAAATGTACACCAGAAAAGATCAGACTCAACGCAGCTCTCATTACCTTACTTGTGTTTCACTGCATCTCTCTCCTATGATCTAAATGACTGCTGTATTTTCTTGCACATAAATACTGTTTTTTAAATGAAATAACAAAAAAGCACAAACAAAACTAGCATTTCCTTCCTTGCAAGCATTACACTTTAAAGTCTCAGTGATACTTCTTAGGGATAACTTTTGAAAATTATTTTTTCTTTAAAGAACAGTTCTGTAATTCAAAGCAGAATTATCCCCTAAGAAAAACAAAGCACATAGAGCACCACAAAATGCTATCTGACTTGTAAATCCTTCTCGAGGAACTAAGGGCAGATACATCCAGATTTGAGCTCCTAAAGAACTCAAATCTTCACCTCATATTTAGAATGGTTCCTGATCCTAAAACAGCAAGTCATACCTCCTTGTAAAAAAAGGCTGGTTTCTGTATTCACTTGATGATTCCCAGGACCAACTTGATCTCCCAGTCCAACTACATGTCTAGCCCAAATCCAGCTTTCAATCTCTCCCAATCTTTGGCTGCTCACGGGTATTTTTACAACATATAGTAATACCCTTGCAGCACGAATTCGAACATTTAAGGTCTGTTATTCCCTGGATGCACTAGAAGCATTTGACCCATAGAATACAGATGCATGAAAGCAACTGCACAAATTCATCTCAGTGCAAAAGAAACAGATTTCAGACAAAATAAAAGTACTTAGACAGTGAATATTCCTTCTACAGTGTCAAAGACTTTTGAAACATCAGCATGTAGGAGGGGTCTTTGTTGCTGGATTTTTAGTCAGATCAGTTTCCTAATCCACTGTACAGACTCATAAACCCTTAGGTCAGCACAAATAATGGAAACAGAGGAATCACAATACAGTTCCTTCGTTCACACCAGTGCAAAGAACCTGGCATTCTCTGGTGTAAAATAACATTGCTTTACCTCAGCAACGGAATGATACCCATCATAATTTACTGTCTGGTCATTGCGGCAGTCTCCTATGAACTACAGGTTTGATTCTCCTCTGGTTGACAAAATATAGAACAATTTCGTGCTCCCTGAAAACAGAGCTAATCACTAGGCTTTATGAAAAACCACAAACACCCCTGACACATTCTAAACAAGGCTAGCAATTGCTGTGGCAAACGAAGATATGCATTAAATGAGTTAGTCCATTACCTGTACTTCAGACATGCCCAGTACACTACATCTAAGAGGATTCACATACTATCTTGCCCAACTGGCAGTCACCAGAATGGTTTAGGCAAAAACTAAGAGCCAAACTGCTCACGCTGTGTTTTGGGAATGCATAAAACTTGGAATTGCAACTTCCAGGGAAATTCCAAGCCCAGACAAGGATGACTCTTCAGTAGTTCCCCTGTAACGCAATCCGAGCAGAGGGACGGGGTAGGATTAGAAAGAATACGCTTCTACACACGTAGAGATCCCAAAGTCTGTTTAAATCCTATTTTTAGCTCTCACGCGTATATAACAGCGCAGTGTTTACAACGAACCCCAGGGGAAGGGACACAGACCCCCGCCCCCCCATGCACCTCAGGAACTGGGTGAGGAGGAACAGTTTTCCTCCTCCCCCCACACTGC
>NW_010135453.1:0-8601 GCF_000699245.1 Pterocles gutturalis
GGGCGAGTCCCCCCTGGTCACCTGCCTGAACAGCTCCCGCTGGGAGGAGAAAGGAGACTTCTGCATCGGTGGGTTCCACCTTCACGGGCTCCTGGGATGGGGGTGAGGGGGGTGGCATGTCCCCAGCTGCACCCCAGACCATGCTCAGGGCTCAGCGCAGTTGAGGGGATGCTCCTCGGGTTCCTGTTTTTAGGACAGTCGAGCAGAAGCGCTCACCCCACCTGGGGCTGCTCTTTCTGCTGAGACACGTTACTCTCTGGGAGATGATCTCTGCCCTTCTTAATTATTTTACCAGCTGGTGATACAGTGTAAATCCTATAATATATTCACACAGAAGCGAGGTACGGTGTGGGAAAGGCCGTGGGAGTCCCTGGGGTGGTCAGTGAGTCCCTTCCCATCCCCTTCACCTTCACACTTTTTCCCCGCGGACCAAGACCTCTGCCCTGAGCCCGCTGGGCTCTTTATCAGTTTCCTTTCTCAGTAAGCATATAAACTTTGGCTATTTTTTTTTATTTGTCCTTGGCTTTATCTGTTCTTTTCTTTGCTTTTTATTAATGTTTTGACTTTCAGTTCCTCAGAAGTTAATGAGGACCTCGTATCTTTCCTGAAAGTGCCGGTTCTTGCTCAGGAGGGAAGTTAGGTGCCAGAGAAATGGTCAATTATTCTGTAACAACACAGGACAGCGCTGTCACCTGCGTTTCACTGTCATGCTATAAAATAAATGTCATGCTGATCACTTCCCTTGCAGGAAAGTCGTGCGGTCCACCAGACATCATGAACGGCAACTTTGACTACACGACCAACCTCCTGTTCGGGGCGACAATAACCTTCACCTGTAACGTCGGGTAAGCGCTGGCCCAGGCTCCTGGTGAGGCTCAGCCCCCGCAGGAGACTCGGGGGCTTTTGATGCCTGGGGGCTGCTTCCTTGGCAAGCACGGGCACGGCTGGAGGTGTTCGGAGCGGGCAGCCGTGGGGCCAGGCTCTCCTGCTCTTGCTGTCAAAACAGATTATCTTCTGGGCACAACGCCACAGTCCTTGCAGATTGCTTTTTGGCTGCTTTGCAAAGAGTTTTGTTCTTTTCCTGTTGGGGCTTGTTAGTAATTCAGCATTTGCTGCTGTGCAGTGGGTCTGGCTGTCCCCGTCGTAGCTAAGGGGTCTCAGAAAAGAGGGGTGCGATGTCCTGGGGAGGGGGGGAGCAGGGCGAGAGAGAAAGAGAGCAGTTAAGGTATGTCGGTCACACCTAAGCTCTGCTCAGAAAATAAGCTGTCACAGCACAGCACGGGGCTGAACAGACTCAGGGTGGGGACACTGTCTTGCTCACGCTCCTGTGAGCATGTATCCACCCGCTGCAAGTATTAAGTTTCCTCTGGCTGCACCATATTTTGTATTTCTTTAGGTACTGAGAAAACTGTATTTTATAGGACAGATTTTCCCATAGGGTTGAGCTGCATTAGATGGAAACTGTGCAACTTTCTGAATTTCCCAAGTTTTTTTTCACTTGCTTTGAAGACATTCAAACTTTTCTTCCTCCTTTTTTCTTTCTAGGTACCGATTAGTTGGGGAGCCGTCTGCGCAATGTCTGCTTGAAAACAATGAAGTTTCTTGGCATCGCATTCCACACTGTGCCAGTAAGCAGATCTTAAATGTTTTGTGTACATCTCTTCCCCAAAGCTATTACAACATATCTGGTAGTCTGGGGAGCGGCAGGTGGATCCTCTCTTCTTGACAGCTAATTCAAGCTACATTAGCCTCTAGGGAGACTGAGTCCTTCCCTCTCCCCCAAACAAGCACCGTCGCTGGAGCTGGGCATGAAAATTAAATACTAAGGAGGATCTGTGGATGTTGGCAGCAGCTCTGCAGTCAGATCTGTGCAAAAAGACATGACTGCACACCCAAAATCTCAGTTTTCAAAGGGGAAATAAATTCTAAGAGTTTTGTTGGTGCTATTTGGGCACCAAACTGCTTGGTGAGACCATGTTTATTGCCTCTAGAAGGCCTCTTGGACCATAAATGCTGTTTTGCCATGTTACCATTTATCCATTGAAAAAAAAAAAAAACCAAAACAAACAAACCTGGGAAAGATTCAGAATTTAAAGGCACTTTCAAGACTCAAGGTTGAGATGATTGCTTTAGGGTTGCTTTGCTATTTTTTCTTTGGCTTTTTTTTGTTTGTTTGTTTGGGTTAGGTTTTTTTGTGGGTTTGTTGTGTTGTTGGGTTTTTTGGTTTTGTTTGTTTTAGTAGCTAGACCTCAGTTGTCATCTTTGATGGAAATGTTCCTGCATTTTCTTGCTGTTGCTTTCCCATGCAGGTATTCCCTGTTCACCACCTCTTGGGATCGAGAATGGGAAGCTCGTCAATGGGGACAGAGACTTCACCTTTGGGATGGCTGTAACTTACAGCTGCAACGAAGGTTTTGCTCTTATTGGAGACGCCACGATTCACTGTACGGCGGATGATGACCTGGAGGGAAGATGGAGCGGTCCAGCCCCTGAGTGCAAAGGTAAATGTGTTTTCTCTCTCCTTATTCTTTTGACTTTTTCTCATCTCTCTCCCAGTCTGTACTTTCCTGATGAGCAGCCATGAGGAGGTTGATTTGAGTCCAAAAGGATTCCCAGAAAGCTCAAAGCAGTCATCTCCCGAGTTGGGATCAGAGGCAGGGCTTGCTTTAATGGGTTCTTCAGCCCACAGAAAGCCTCCCTCTCCCCACCCCGTGCCCAGGGCTTCCTGCGAATGGAAAATGAAGCTCTCATGTGTGCAGTTTCCTGGTGCCGTCTCTGTTCACGGGGTACTGCCACCCCTCTGGGGACCTGCCTCTCTCCGGGCGAGAGGACGGCGGTTCTCTTAGTAAGCTTCTCGCGTTGTACCTCTGGTGTCACTGCAGGGCTTTTCCTTCTTGTAATCAATATTCTTGTTGTCTTATCTTCACTGCCAGTGGTCAGATGTAAAAATCCAGAAGTGAAAAATGGGAAAAGGTTGTCTGGCTTTGGCACTGAGCACACGTATAAAAATACAGTGACCTTTGAGTGTGATCCTGGTCATTTACTGAATGGTAGTGGTGTCGTCACCTGTGAAGCAGACAGTAACTGGAACCCACCTCTGCCAACGTGTGACCCGAGTGAGTACGAACAAATTTATTTCCTTGAGCAACAGCACTGAAGTAGGTCTAAGAGCTGTTGAGCAGATCAGCTGCTGAACCTTGTGCACCTGTAGCCATGCCCTTGCAGAGCATGCTGGCGTGGGTCCTTGGCCGGTTATATATTTAGACCTGATGCTATTTATTTGTGAACTGCAAATGATCCAAAAATGCAGTGAAAGAAGAGGCAAAACTGCCTCCTACACCTGACCCGCTGCTTTACCAGCTGCCAGCCCTGCTGGGGACGTTTGGCTCTGAGCATCGCTGGTCCTGCAGGTTGGCTGGTGGTCGGTGAAGGAGCATCTCTGAGGCAGAGCTGCTGCCTTGTCTCCATCTTTTCTCCAGTTAATCAAACTGTGATATATGCTGCTGTTTCCTGAATGGTTTGGATGCAAACTGCATCCCAGACACTGGCACTGAACCAGGTTAAAATGCTGTGTGCTCCAAAACGTGCTGTTGGCTGCTGTTATTGCAGCCCCTCTGGGAACTCCTCAGTATCTCACCCTGCTTTTGTCTCCAATGGCCAGTCTACTGCGGTCCTGCTCCACGCTTCCCTTTCGCTGAGCTGCCAAGGGCTGTGGGTGACAGCTCTCCTGCTGGAACGGAGCTGAGCTATCGGTGTAAGCCGGGTTACACAGCAGCACAGGGAAAGTCCTCTCTTGTCACTTGTCTGAGTGACACAACTTGGTCTGCAGACCCTGACTTCTGTATACGTGAGTATCTCCGTCCCTCCCCTGTCCTGACCGTTCGAGTGATCTGTGCATGCTCTAGATGTTACTGACTCTGGTGTTTCACCTATTCCTGAGTTTGAAGGAATTCCTGCACTGTTTTATTTCCTTTAGGACAGGCATGTACTCCTCCTGCGATAGAGAACGGGGATGTGACCGCAGACAGTTTCCTCTTTGAGACCGTCGTGACGTTCACCTGCCATCCGGGGTCAGTGGGTCACCGCGGAAAAGGGACCGACTCGGGGGTCCGAAGGCAGGGACCACAGGCAGTCACATCCACTGCCCCAACCCCCCCAGTTTCCCAGTGCAAGTCTCCAGTGGAAAGCGCTAAACTTCTCTTTCTTTAGGTTTGAATTAAAGGGGCCGTCTTCTGCCAAATGTGTGGTGTCGGGAAGCGGAGTTGATTGGGATACAGCGTCTCCATCCTGTCAAAGTAAGAGGGGAAAAGCCTGCACGGAGGCATTAAGATAAGAGTCGGGACTGGGCTGGTGTAGTGCCTTGCCGGGGGGCTGGGGCTGCACTCACTTGTGCTGCTGAATTCAATCAGGATTCCAATGCTGTCAGGCCTTAGGTGCAATATTCTCATATAATTCAGAAATCATGCTGACAAAGTGGAAGGAGCAAGGGAAAAGCAGAAATTGGAGGGGGAAAAAAAAGTCACAGGAGGAAAATTTTCTTTCTCTAATTACCAGGGAAAGGAAGATAATTGGATGTTAGAACTGTCTCTGCTCAATTTGGTATAATGCTGAAATCAAGTGTTACGAAGTCAGTGTCTAGTGTTATGTGAAGCTAGAAACAGCTGAAACATTTCTTCTAGCCTGATTAGACCCTTCAGTGGCTTATTTTCTGGGGTGAGATCCTGGAGTTTTGGCTGATGGGCAGTAACTGAGGTCCAGCACCAAGCAAGAAAGCTCAAAGTATCTTCAGTCACTGCTAGCTGCGTGGCATTTGGCTGTACCTCCTTCTCCCCATACATCTCTTCACCTTGTCAATTAGGAGAAGTATTCAGACGCACTTGGTGTTCCTCCCACAGGACAGCTCCCTGCCGTTCTCTGTGGAAAGCCACCCGCGATTGACAACGGGAGCCACAACGGCACAAAGGGCACCGGCTTCGTCCAAGGCTCCGTTGTAGTTTATAAATGCAACGATGGCTTCACCCTTGCTGGAGCAGCCTCTGTTCACTGTAAAGTCGATCAGCGGTACCATGGAGTCTGGAGCAAGCCCACGCCTGAATGCGAAGGGGATGTTCCTCCTGTGGAACAGCTCCCTGCCGTTCTCTGTGGAAAGCCACCCACGATTGACAACGGGAGCCACAACGGCACAAAGGGCACTGGCTTTGCCCACGGCTCCACTGTAGCTTATAAATGCAACGATGGCTTCACCCTTGCTGGAGCAGCCCTTCTTCGGTGTATTGCGGGAGATCGAGACCGGGGAGTCTGGAGCAAGCCCGCTCCTGAATGCAGAGGTGCCTGTCTCCTGTGTCCGTCCTGCTGCCTCCTCTCTATCTTCAAAATACATATTTTTTCCTTCCCCTGTGAATCCTTAAATCAGATCATTCTGTTAAGGAGTAAGCTATTGATACACCTGGAAACAGTTTCAGTTAAAATCTAGTGCCAAGAGAGCATCGTTAAGTTGCGGGATGGGCTCACAGGATGGTGGAAATCTATCCTAGCAAACACATCTGGGTTTTAACAGATAAACATCCGCAGAGCTGGGCTGTGCAGGGGTCCTGTCCTGTGTGTTGCTTGAATTCTCTTCCACGTGGACTGGCTCTGATTTGAGATTCTGCATGTTGTGTAGTTTGATGAATTACTGTGCTGAGCAGGTGCAGAGTTTCACATTTTGGCTCGCTTCCTTTCCAGGTGGAGCGAACATGATCATTGCTGGTAAGTCATCCACGTTCCTAACCCCTGTACCATGCTCCTGACTCTCTTTATGTTCTTGTCTCCTCTGTGTTCCCCTTGAAATAGGCTTAAAAGCTTTCCGCTCCAGTCTGTTATGGTCGTATTTCTATTGTTGCTTTAAGATCATGCTGTGAAAAGTAGGGGGAAAGGTAAAGGGAGGGAAAAGATCATTGAAGGTGTTCAGTGAAGGCTGAAGCTTCTGATTTGTCTCCTGCAGGAATCTTCCCCCTCCTCCTGGTGATGCTGGTTACGAACATCTAGATGAGGGAACGGGCACAGCGGGGAGGCGCCTGTAGATGTGTCGGGGCTCGATCACGCCGATCCCAGTGCTCGCCTTTTCCCTCCTGTGAAATTGTCCCTGAATCCGCAACCAGCCGACCTCGGATGACAAAGTCCCGATGCTCCAGCCGCTGCCTGGGAAGCACCCGTGCAGCTGCAGCAGCCGCGCGTTGCGTTGGACATGGCAGCTTGTGCCCAGCTGGGCTGGGCTGGGTGGCTCTTTGCCCCCCAGGTGAGGATGCTGCTCAGCCATCGAGGGCGGTTATCCCCACGTTACGTGGTAATGATGCCAAAGACCTTCGCCTTGCAATAGGGCAGACTCAAGGAAACCGTGCACTTTGGTACCTCCATGCGTTTGATTTTTCAGCCCCAAAGGTCACGTTGTGCCTCGTCCTGATCAGGATTCCTGGGCTTCCTATGTGTCCTGAGGTGACAAGTGCTGCCACTGCCAAGAGGATTAACGGTGACTGTCTTCATGTACTTGAAAAATTCAGTTTGATACAGACAGGATGCCTAAGTTGAGCACTGTCTGTGGGCACTGAAAGCACTCAAAGCGTTCATGTAAAAGCACAGTCGTGGCTGTTACTTCAAGGCAAGTCTGAAGCACTGTGCAAACAGCGATCCTTAGAGATCGGTAATTTTACCAGAGAGAAAAAAATGCCTTAATACAAAGAGCTGCTATTCTGACTCTTCCTGGATGTGCTAAAATTAGGTTTAAACTGAAGGTCTCTGCCCTGGCACTATCTCTGTATCACCTCGAGGCTTTTCTTGCGGAAACACCCTTCCTGTCCCTGCAGCGACTCAACGCTTCTCTCGAATGGGGGATGCTTTCGGCGGGCTGAGAGCCCCGGGAGGAGCCCAGCCGGGTCGGCGCTCGGGGGCAGCAGAGCTCAGCCGCCAGCAGCTGGTGTCCAGGTGGGATGCAGAACTCGCAGGTGTCTTGGCGGATGTCACCGAACATCAGAAAGTTGCTGCGTGTGAACCTTTTCACTTTCTGCTCACATGCCGCCTGCATGGGGTGACTCTGGGGCAGGGAATTGCTGGCTGAATCTGCACCTAAAAGGCTTTTTCAGGTGGGGCTGTGCAGGACACAAGCCCGATTTCTTTTGTGCACTGTTTTCATCCTGTCTGACCTGACCTGGCTGATTGTTGTGTTGAGGTGGGTGAGGAAGGGTGCGGTCCCCAGCTCGAGTCGGGCTTTGGCGGTGACATGAGGGCAGCTCAGATGATGGGACCTCACTCACCTTGTCGAAACCAAAGACACCGGCAAAAGCGCCCTTGATTTGTCTGGCTGATAGAAAGCCCCCGTTGGGGTGCTGTGTCCTTTCCTGGTTTTACTCAGCCTTGCTAAACGATCATTTAATAAGACAAAGAGGTCTGTAGCATCTTGTAAAATGAAGTAAAGATTTGAAGGCTTCCTGGGAATCCTATTTATAAGGGAAAGAAAACTGTGAGAGATTTAAACTTGTGTTCGGTAATTGCTTGAATACAGATTGAGACACTGGGACTGTTAGCTGCTGGTACAGCAAGGTTATGAGGTTCATGGTTTTGTCTGATGCCGAGGTAAGTGACCCGTCTGTGAGCTTCTCCTGATGTGCAGCTGGGAATGGGAAGTGTTCAAAATGTGTCTACTACACGCTTTTTGTTTCTGCATTTTCACCAATGCTTTCCTGTTAACAGGAACCTGCATCTAGTTAGAGGGAAGAACACAAACAGCCATTTCCATCACCACGGTAATCTTCTTCCAGATAGACCCACAAGGTTCTCCCTTCCCGGCAGAGCTCTGTCCTGTTTTCAGAAGCCAGTTTTGCAGAACAAGCACTTGCAGGTTGTTGGTTATTTTTATATCTTATCGTAAACCATGCAAGTGACTAGATGCACAGAACACAAACATCAAGCCCCATAGCTTAGTGCTGTGTTCTGCTTTGTTGCTTTAATCGCAGCACAATTGTTCCCACTGCATAGTCCAGAGTGTTTTTTCCAAATGATTTAACGCCTGATGTGGGGATAAGCCTGACGTGATCTCCCCATAAACAAATGGAAGGAACTGTCGATGCTGTGACACATGTGATGGGTCTGGTCACCCAGATGTACTGCTGGAGAGTGCTTATCTACTGTGTTTGTACGTAATTGTACTTTATACTGTGAGTGTGACCAATAAAGTGCAATTCTGAAGTATAAATGTTGGGTATGTAAATATATTATGGAATTATATTGGAAGCTCTCTATCAATAAAAGGGATGAAAAGACTTGAGTAACGCATGTCTCGCTGCTTGTTTTAGGCTCAGAAAGCATCCTTGGCTCTGGGAGGCAGGGAGCTGCCCACGCCCTCCCCTCTTTCACGGATGCCCGCGGGTCCCAGGGGCCCATCCTGCCCTATTCTGGGCACCAAAAACAGCAGCAGAAGCAGCACATGGGACCCCCAGCCTCCCTGGGGGTGGTGGCTGTGCCTGCCCTGCCCCAGGGAGCCCACGGGTTCCCCACGGGTTCCCGTCCCATGGCCCCGGGAAGCCCCACAGCTGCAGCTCCTTCCGCATGCGGGGGCAGTGGGGGGAA
>NW_010135453.1:8634-9909 GCF_000699245.1 Pterocles gutturalis
GGAGCCGCAGTCTGCACTGGGGAGTGGAGCATGGTGCTGGCCTTCGCCCTCTGCCTCCTGGGCAGCTCCGCTTTGCTCCTGGCCACCGTGGATGAAGCTCGAGGTAAGGGAGACCGGCAGGGCGTCTGCACCTCTGGGGCCTTCCTCCTGCAACCCTCCTCCTCCTCATCGCTGCTCCTCTCCTCTCTGATCCTTTCGCTTTTCCCTGCAAAGGGTCGGATCAGACCCAGGGTTGGAAGCATGCAGAAAAGCCAGGAAAGGCTTTCATCTCACCTGGTGATTGACCTAAAATCCTGGACACCCGTTTCTTGCCAGCCGAGGGAGCAGCGGGTCCCCCAGCAGCATGGGGAGGGGTCCGGCACCCCGGGGACACCCACCCTGGCTGCAGCCTCTGCTGCGTTCTACTGCTCAGGGATCAACGGGCTGCATGGAGACCATCAGCACGGTGCCTGTCACAGGCAGGACCAGCTCAAGAGCCGTGTAGGTAACCAGCATCTTATTTCCCTTTTCCAGCTACCCAGTGCCCGTTCCCACGCATCCAAAATGGGAGGAGAGCATCCGCTGCTCGCCATTTCTACAAGCTCGGGGACACCGTAAGCTTCGCCTGCAACACGGGGTACACCTTGCAGGGCTCCCGCACCAGCACGTGCCGAGCTGGCTTCCGATGGGACCCACCTCTGCCAGCGTGCAAAAAGGGCAAGTGTCCCAGCGCGGGGGAAAGCTCCCTCAGAATATTACCCAAACAGTCCTAGCAGCACATAAAATGTCAAACAGCTGACTCACAGGGAAATTTCTTTTCCCTCTCCAGAGGTGACATGTCCTCGGCCACCCAACATCGCCAACGGGCTGCACAGCGGCCAGTCCTTGCGCAAGTTTCTGCTGGGAGCGACCGTGTACTACAGCTGCAAGGATGGCTACGAGCTGGTCGGGAACATGTCCACCAACTGCACGGAGAGCGGAGCATGGAGCAGACCCCGGCCCCGCTGCAAAGGTGGGTGGATGCTGCACTGGTGGGCGTGAGGCTGGCAGAAAGGATGCTGGGTGTCCTGGTGCAGGAACAGGGCAGTGATGAGAGGGGAGGGGGCTGTGTGTGCAGGGTCTGGCCCGTGCATTGACATTTAAAGGATGCTGTCCATGTTCCTTGCAGCAATTGGATGTAAGAAACCCAAGGTGCAGAACGGGAAGGTCTACAATCCGCAGGACACCTACAAAGCAGGAGAGACCCTTCAGTTTGACTGTGATGCTGGTTACG
Source organism: Pterocles gutturalis (assembly GCF_000699245.1). NCBI lineage: Eukaryota > Metazoa > Chordata > Aves > Pterocliformes > Pteroclidae > Pterocles > Pterocles gutturalis. Next base: position 9,887 of record NW_010135453.1, read on the forward strand.
CTGCAGAGGACAGCTACGAGAGT
>NW_010135454.1:0-957 GCF_000699245.1 Pterocles gutturalis
TTTCTGATTTGGGTGGCACTTGCCCCCTTTCATTGATGTAAATAAATAGAGAAAATACACAGTGTCAGTGCTAGAACCACTTCAAAGAAATGCTGTTCTTTCTCCCCACAAGCTCAAGTGCTTCTAAGGCATCAGCAATTTCCGTGAGTCAGATTGAGTTAATTTCTCAAAACCCACTGCACTAAGCAAAAAACATTTGGTAACACTTGAAGATTCAATCACATTGCAGCTGCTCTGGGCTTGGGTTCCAGCTGCTCAGAGATACAGCACAGAGAGGGAATACCTGCGGCTGCTCCGTAGCCATCCGGCACATCTCTTCAGGGTCCAGCTCCACTGGATCATAACCCAGTTTTGCTTTAGTTGCTGCTTTCAGGTTGTGACTTCCCACTGGGAGGTAACTGTCTCTCTTCACCCACCTGGACAGAATCATGCAAGTACCAGTTTGTGCAGAGGAATGAGCCCTGCCCTTCAAAAAGGGGCTCAAGCTTGCAAACAGGACCTCTGTCACAAAGGGGATCTCTTACTGAGGACAGCCAAGAGCCAAGCATCCAGTGCAATGGAGTAAGAGGCCGCCCATCTTCAGATATCCCGCATCACTACCAGTGCACTTAAATCCCAACCAGGACAAACCCCCCTACCCATCCCATCACCACTGCTCAGAACTACCACCTTCCAACTCCCTCAGTGGCCCTAAGATAAATATTGAAGCACTGGAGGAGACCCACTGCAAGCCCACCCAGCCACTCTCCAAAGTCCAGGCACTGCTCTAGTGGAGGAAACCCACCTAAAAACCCCAACATCTTGCTCTCTCCCGGGTATGCACAATGCATCCTTTCCTCTTCCGGCTGTGCCAGGAGGCTGTTGGGTTAGGATACGGTCCCTTCCCCACTCCAGTCCCCCACATCAGCCCTCAGACACCAGAGGACAGCCACCAGCAGCTGCAGGGAGAGGCAGGAC
>NW_010135454.1:992-1193 GCF_000699245.1 Pterocles gutturalis
GGTCTGAGGGGAAGCTGCACAGTCACAGAAACGGACCATCACGCCTAGGGAGGTGCGACACACGAGAGCTTCCAACAGACAAGGAGGACAGCGATCAAATACAACTGTAGATATTTAATGTTTCAATGTCAAAGGCGAGAACGACAGGATCCTGAGAGGGACCAAATCCATTAGAAAATATTCTAAAGCTGACTTGAACTT
>NW_010135455.1:0-12340 GCF_000699245.1 Pterocles gutturalis
ATATATATATATACACACACACACCCCCACTTATATATATATATATATGTATTACAGGCCTCTTATTAAAAGTTTTCTCCCTCTTCACCCTCCACCCTAGTCCCAAATGCTCATTTGACATAGCTGTTTCCAAAGACAGACATATATTCCTTAACAGAATTAAGTAATTTTATGCAAAAATGAAAAGGCGTTCCAAACTGTAAACCTCTTAAATACAACTTCAGTAGGTGAGCAAGACAAACAACTTTATTTGCTTTCCAGGAGAAGGTGTTTTAATGGTATAAAATCCTAGCACCACTGATCCAGGAGAAACGCCTACTCCCTTCTCACCTGACAATAGAAGGCTCCAATTGCTGGTTTATGCACAAAATTTACACACACAGCTGCCACAGTATCCAAAGAAAGGGGAACAACTAGTAAAAAGAGGGCATTCCTAGCATGGAGAAAGATGCAGTTGTTTTTCCTGTGTCACTTCAAAACCAGTTGAAGTCACTATGAAGCTACAAAACCAGGCAACTTCAGGGGAAAAAAAATAAAAATGACATGCTAAACAAATGATGGCAGAGGTTTGCACACTCAGAAAGATCCCTTCCTATCTGATACTTCAATAAGTGAGTTTTGTGAAGTTGCTACAAGTACTTATGGAAAGATAATATTTTTTAAACAATAAAATTATGCACAGCTACCTGACTTTCACACCATGTTGTTCTGCAATTGAGTATGCACTTGAGCACTTCTAAGATTATATTTGGCAGTTAAAAATATACCCAGATCCCACCACCCATACATGTACATTCATAAAACAAAACAGAAGTAAAGAACAAGGCAAATGAAGAACAGGGATTGGAAAAAAAAGCAAGCAGGGCATACTGCTGTTCACAGCTACCTGTCATTAGGTGGCACTAACTTAACTTCTCTTTCTAATCATCTTCTCCCTCTTAAACCTGTAGTTAAAACATGATGCATGTTTTGCCACCTTCAGAAAAAACTCTGAAATTTCAGTGGAAGTGGGACCATCCTCTGAGGCAACTCAGTTTTCAGCTAGCTGCTTTCCGAGCACACAGGCTCGGGTTAGGAGAGGTCACATTTTTGCAGAAGAGTTCGTGAGCCTCTGAGGGACCTACCAGTGCTCATGCTGCAGTGATTTAGGCTCCCTCATCGTTCACCAAAGGGTGCAATGCATGCTCAGAGTTTTCAGTGCAAGGGAGAAAAGGATAGAGAAACTGATGAGGGACTTGTTGATGAACATAAACTTAAAAAAAGCCCTTTATCTGCCAGCTCAGTCTCTTAGAACAAGGCAAAGTAAAAGGTGGCACATTGAGAAATATAATTACTTACCTTCCAGCTGAAATAAATTATATGCTCTTAAGCCTAGCAGACAGTTCTGAAGCCTGCAGGAGAAGCAGGTAAATGAAAGGTAGCTGCTCTGTGGGCTAGATAGTTGTTAAATCTCTCCTCATTCTTTTCTATACTTCTCTAAGTTGCAAAAGGGACTAGAGGGTCATTTTCTTGAAAATCATGACCACGTAAATTATAGGAAGCCTGGCAAAAAGAGTGTTCTGACACTAGTCATGGATCTCTCTGAACACATTTTTCCTTTCAGCTGAAGCACGTGATTTATAATTTTGGGAGACGACTAAATGGAAATGCTCCTTCCTTCACTGCAGCAATGAGTCACCATCCAGACACCACAGTAAAATGAGTTACACATTGAACAGAGGTGGCTCATCACCCTCAGCCTTATCTACGGGCAATGGGGAGGAACAGGCTAGCTTTCAGCATCTCTAAATCAAGGCTGATTCAGAGCTATGAAGGAAATGGTCTCAGAGAGCCTAGAAGGAGCTTTACCTCCCAAATTGAGCATCCTGCTACTGAATAAGCAAAGGATAATTATTTTACCTGGACCTCAGCAGCACGCAAGACAAAACAATGCAACCCAGTGGGGCTCATGGATTTATGCTGGCTGTGGGACTGCAGTCCTCATTTATCTCCCAGCAATGCAGATGACTGATTTGTTGTTTCACTGACTTGTGTTTCAATTTACCTTTTTCACCTTAATTTCTGCAAATTCCTTGATATGTCAGCTATTTCCCAATGGAACTGAGAAACAAAAGAGATCAAATGGTGTTAAGTGAGATGCAAAAACAAAATGGTTGAAGAACTAACATAAACCTAAGGAAATTAATTACAAAACTGTCAAACAAAATGTCATCAAGAATAGAGTCACACATATCCCAAGACCTTTGCTAAAGAAGATCTACTACCAAATCAAGAGGAGGAGAAATCAACTTTCAACAGTTCACACGAGCTGGAAGTTAATCAAAATTCAGCCATAAAGATGGCATTTCCTTTAAGTAAGTTTCCATTCATCTTGACAAAATGCTGATAGTTTTGAATAGACTGCACTTTGCAGTTTAATTACTAATGGATTTTGTTTTGGTTTTTGGTGGTCTTTAATTTAGTGTAGGTATTAAATTAAAACAATAAAGCAAACAAACATTATGTCTCCTCTTAAGACTTTTACAAAACATTAGAAATATTAACAAAAACTTTTGAAAAGCCTAAAATTACTATGTGGAAAGACTTCTCAATAAACAGTATGAGTGAACATTTCAGCATTTATTATACACACACATAAATTAGATTTATTATTCCAACAAATTCTTGGACTTGGAGCCACAAGGCCACAAACTTTTTTTTCCTCCGCATGCTCTGAGCTAGAGACACCAGGATTTATTCACTGCTGAGCAAAACTTCAAGGAGCTGCTCAGAAGAAAACAAAATGAGGGTTGCCTTTCCAAAGAAGAAAGTGGGAGTCTGAGCTCCATCTCACATCAGGACATCACCAATGACAGAAGCCCAGCATGCATCTGAACTTCTGAAGGGGAGCACCAGGTACGAAACTGGGGACTGAGAACAAAACAGAAAATAACAGAAATGCTAGGGAATATGAACTGCCTGTAAACCTGCAAAGAGTAAGATTATAAAAGTCATGCTCTGAGAAATAAAGTCTTGTCCTGTGATAAATCAAAAATTTTGAAAACATTTCTCTTCATGGAAACAGAATTAATTTACTATATCAAATTATACCCTCTTCAGGAATCAGGTGAGTCAAATAAAGGACATGAGAAATTTGGTACCTGCCCCATGCTTCAGTTCAGACTGAAGCTCCCAGCATGCTCATAAGTACCAATCCACTGCTGCTAAAACAGCCGTATGTGCTTCATAGGCGACTGACGGCAGGACAGAGACTGTGTAAGTACCAACAGTGGGAGCATCCCTTTGGGGACAGAGAAGGTGAATTGTCCAAGGGTAGGCTTGTAATGTTCTTGGCCATCCCCAGCACTCTCGACAAAGGAACAGCTTAATCATATGCAACCATTACCAAGGGTGGCTCAGATAATGGCTCACACCCTTTTTTTTTTTTTTTTCTTCCCCAGAAATGCCTAGAATTTCCCTAAAATTGCTAGAGCAGGGCTCACCCACACAGGTGCAGTGTCTTTGTGCACACTGTCCAGCATTTACACAGAGGCTTTTCTGTGCACGCCAGGTGCTACAGACATTGAACTTGCCCTTTTTGCCTCTGAAATCTGCCTAACCCCAGCCAGAAACAGCTCTGATTACAGGTAGCATACACAAGCCTAGCAAAGCTATGCCCTCTGAAATCAGTTTAGGTTTTGCCAGGATGTCACCAGTGATCACTTGTGCAGCCTAGGCTAAGGCAAGGTTTGTAATAATCCAAGTTAATGTCTGGACTGAGATCTCTGTACAAAACCTCCTTCTGGCAGAACTGATTACACCCTGACTTTGCAGTGACCTCTTCAGCACCTTGCTTCTGCCCACATGGTGTTCTCACAGCGTCAAAGTCTGTAAAGGGTTAAAATGTACCTGCAATCCTAGTGCCCATTTCCACAACATCTGTCCCTCCCTCTGAAGTTGGTCTATAGGAAGAAAGGCAACACTATGCCATCTCATCCCCAAACATTTTACAGCCAGTAGCAGAAATACTCACTGTGACACAGCAAACAACTGAACAGCCTGAGGCCAACACACATTACCTTCCAAAACTGTTGGAGCTCCAGCCACAAACCACAACTGGCAAATTAATAATTAGATTACTGAAGGAAAAAAACATACATAACCTTGAAGACAGTTCTGAAGTTTCTGCCTTCCAAACACTAAAAATTATAGCTTATGCTATTAAAATATAAAGCAAGCTCAGTGTTAACACACCAAAACAATAAATTTACAGAGCTCAACATTGAGGATTGAATGATAACAAAAAGTAGTTTTCCTGTCCTGAAGACTGGCAGCTTCTCTGCCCTAGAGGGAAGCACTTTTGAACAGATTTGTCTTTTATGAAAAGAGAAGAGTAATGTTTCCATATGGAAGGATTGGTTGTTGATTTGGGTTTGGTTTTTTTTTTTCCTTAACTGATGTATGCATTTTGGATGTAGCAGTACATTAGACAAAGAGGAATCTGTTTTCCTCTCTTTGACTGCAGTTTCAGTAATCTTACACAAGGCAAAGAGTAGCCAGAGTGTCTACTAGTAACTGAAAAACCAGAAGAAAACTTCTAGCCATCACAGCAGAAATGGTCTTGCAAAAATATTAGCTGAGGCTCAAAAAATACAACATAAGGAAACTGATAATTTATAAAAGGTGAGATCTGTTTCCCTGCACTACCAGGGACCAAATTCATAAATACAGAAAGCCGTATCCTCTCCTAAATTCCTACAATTTTTTATTTTTTTTTTTCCCTAGGCTGTGATAATGAGCCAAAAATGTGACTTGCTTATGGAAGTCCCTCAGGTCCACCACTCTGAGCTACTGTGCTTCTCTTTTGCATCAAAAAGTGTTGTTTATTTTACCTGTTCCTGCCTCCCACCTCTTCACCCTGCCTTCTATTCACCACAGTAAATCACAATTATCATTTCCCTTTTTTAACCCTGTAGCAATGTTTCTATAACTACCACAGAAAGGACTGCAATCAAAGCAATTCCTATTCTACCAGTTCCTGTAATAAAAGATCAGGCTACGCATACCCTGAACATATTCATAGCACTGCTGTAAACCTCCCCTTCATACCTCCCACCTACTGAAGGCTAAACCACACATTTCCTGACAGAGATCATAATTTCTTGTCTAATTTACAAAAAAAGGTCCCCATCAAAAAGATAATGACGGCTCAGAGAAAGGACGGACTTGTCTATCATGAGGAGGTAAAATATGGGTAGTTTCAGGAATGCAGGCCTGCTTACCTTAGCAATTTTTTGCTTGCATGTGTCTGGCAAATCTGATTTTTAGTTTTAGTACACAAATGCCCTTTGTGCCCTCAGATTTTTGCTTCCAACTACAATCCTTAATTTCATGAGATTGCTGTAGTCGTAAGCTATATGGATAACAAGTTATCATAATCATTCCCAAATATTCCAAGCTGTTTGCATGAAGACGAAGTCAAATCACAGCAGCCTTTCACACAGAGCTAAGCTACACCAGTTTAACGCCTATGTACAGTCATAGGTATCTATGGCAACTGCAAATTATATCACATTGCCACAGTACTCGCACTTGTTCCTTCCTTCACTTTTATGCGATCTATTGGTTGGGACTGAAGAGACCCATGAGGGCATCCAGTCAATATCTCTGCCAAATTACTATCTAAATAGAGTATCTTAGCATGCAGCATGCTTTCCAGAGCTGGGTATCGAGACAGAGAACAAAAGTCCTGCCCTCATACCTTCTGAAGAGACTTCCAAGAGTTAACATGCCTTGTGGTCAGCAACTTCATTTCTGTTGATTTTTCACCAGATAGTTTTTACTTCCTCTGTCCTGATTGTTCCTCTCTGTGTAAGGCACTGCCCTTGGCTCTGCCATTATCTGCTCATACACCCACACCTACCACTCACAGAAATTCTGCTGTCCCAGAGTCATCACAACTCCTCCTAACTCCCATCTCTTCCCTAACACTTTTCTAATGGGGCTCCCCAAAATGAAACTGCTATTCCAGATCCCCTCTTGCTATCACAGAAAGTAGCGTTTTGCTGCTCCTTTCTTCCAGGGCTCAGCACTGACACGTTATTATATCTGTCACTTCTGCTGCTGTCTCTACTGGCTCATCATGTCACGCAGTCATGCCTGTTTGTTAGTTCTTTATTACCCCTCTATCTCCCAGAGCTTTACACTACCCTTCCCCCTCTCAGATCTGATTTACTTTGGATTACAAGCCCTAAATTCATTAACTTGTCCTTTCACGGAATGAATCTCAAAGTAGTTTTTTGGCTGCATTTGGAATTTCTCTAGATACCTTTGAATTTTTTCCTTGGCATTTAGAGAGGCATCTAATTTACTATAATCTGCCACTTTTGATACAGCACTGTTTGTTCACTCTTTTAGATCATCAAGGGACATATCAGCATAGGAAAAAAAAAAAAGATGAGTTATTGGAACTCCCTTCAAATAATCTTACGAGTGAATAAGACATCCTCTTTTTCATGAGGCTGAAGATGCTGAAGCATTTCATGGGTACTGAAGCCTGGGGAGACCACAGCTAGCATTATCCACAGTGATGCTCACAGACTCTCTAGCAGATGTTCAGACTTCCTCCCAGGGAATTCAGACATAAGATTTTGCATTTAATTGCCCTGATCCAGGATGGGAATAACAGAAAAACAGAATTTATGAAAGCATAAACACAGGCTTGAAAACAATACCTCTATATTGAATACATTTCAACTCCAGTTATCACAGCAAGGTCCTATAAGTCACAAGAGGCTAGTTTCTTAAATATGCAGGAGCAGAAATAAGTCATTAATTCTGTACATATTACTGATGTTTAGAACTTCTTCAAAATAATTGAGAAATTCTCCAGGGCTCATCATTTCATATAATCATCATAGAATCATAGAATGGTTTGGGTAGAAGGGACTTTAAAGATCATCTAGTTCCAACCCCCCCGTTATGACCTGCTGCAGTGGGAAACACACACCGCATGAGAATGTTCAAAATGCAGTAGTTATTACCTGCCTTTCATTTTGAAATGACACTCCAGAAGCTGGGAGAAACCATGTATTTTCAGAGATAACTTGAAGAAGTCCAAGATGAAAAATATCTTGCAATTATAAACAATATATAAAAAAAAATCAAAGCCAAGAAACCTTCCAAGATAACTGACAGAACAGAACGCATCTTTCTAAAGATTAGAATAACAAGATAAATTATTTTAGATTATAAACCCAGGTAGGAGCAAACACACACAAACATCTTAAAATAATCTAAGAAAATTCACAGTGGCTCAAAAACACTTGCAAAATGTTAATTGTTCACTTGGTCAGAATGCTAATTAATGGATTACGAAACTGCACTAAAATTTTACCAAGCTGCAAGTTCAGATCCCCCAAACTATTCCAGAAATCACCAGATTAACAAAAACTAAATGTGAAAGAATTTTATGTTCTCATCTCAAAAACAGAGAAGAGACTAAAAGAAAGCCCACAACAGTATTGGTGACAATCCACACCATTTGGAAAAAACAGCAAGGCAATGCCTAACCACCTCTATAATCAGACCAGGTATCAAGAATAGCAGAATGCATGGTTCACCTTTCATCATTTACAAAGCCAATCACCGAAAAGTCAAACTTTCACAGGATTTTCTACAGAATATGCTGGATTTCAGTTCTATTAAATTTTTCTTTTACTCGGATAATCCCAAATGATAGCCACCAGACAGTGATGATGTTTATTATATTTCTCCTTATTACTGGCCATCTTAAAATCGTTACCCTTTCCTCAGCGTTATTTATGCAACCCATTATTTGCCCTCCAGTCTCAGTAGAATCACAGTTCCTCAAAAGCTCATTTAGCTAATAGGAGAAAATGTTGTTTACTGACTCACTGTACCAAGCTTGGCAGTATGTAAAGTAGAGAAGACAGATCGCAGCCCCATGGCCTAAGTGTACATGACACTGACAATAATTTACAGAAGCAAAATAGCATTTAAGTAAAAATAGATAAGAAAATGCAACTGCCATAGCTTTGATGAGTTTGGAGAGTCCAAGCTGTCAAGTGTCAGTAGGGTATAAGCTGATAACTATCCAGAAGATCAAACTTTTGCCTACCCAGTTCATTTGCCATTCAGGTACTAGCCCTGCAGCACATTGCGTAAGTGGGACATTAAGAGGGAAAAAAAGAAGATATATGACAAAGAGTAGACAGGAGAACAGTGAAGAGAACAAGTTGTTATTTCACTACAGATTTTTTTATTCCATTTTTCTTCCAAGGAAATCTAAAAGTAACATTTATCTCTGTAAAGTCACACTGCTGTTCTTTGAAGATATTCCTAAAACTCAGCAGTGGCCCAGAATTTGGCAAAAACAATGAAAAATAATTCCCACCAACAGTTATCAAATCCGGCCCTGCTCCCACTGCGTGTTCAACCATCTCTTACGCATGCATTCAGCCTAACCCATTTGATCTCTGTCTTCAAAAATTTAATAAAATCCAAGATTAGATGCTTCTGCAACAAACCGTGGGTGCCAGCCGTTGCCAGAGATCACACTGTGATCCAGCTTTTCTGGAATGACACATACCACCTCCTTGTACAGCTCTTTCATATGTATGTCTTTTATCCTACTTGGTGGGTAGGGTCAGCCCGAAGGGAGGCTCCAAGGATCAATCACCAGGGAGGTAAAATAAACCTAGTTTCTATTTACCAAGCACCTCAGAAATGATTTAACAGATATTCTCAGCCCTTATGTGAAGCAGTTGCTGCAATTCCCATGTTGTTAGAAGAAAAAAAAAAATTAAAAAAATTGTCAAACACGTGAATGTCTTGAGTCTGATGGATTGCAGAAGTCATGGCTGCAGAGATCAGCCACTTTGTCAACCAGGATATGGCTACTCTGCAACAGTTCCTCCTAGCAGTCCTTTAGAGCCTCACAAACAGCAGTGTGTAGGACCACAGTTCCTTGATTAATTTATTTGCTAACTAGGACCCTTTGTAATGACTATACCTAGAGCTCTTGAGGTTTTTTTAAGAGGAAGAAGTGAACCTGCATCCAGATGTGCAGTAGTTTGACGTCTTGTACTACCTACTAAGTTTGAAAGCTTTGAAGTGCAATATATTGCTTTCCTCCTTCCCTCCATCTCACCTGACTGCAATGTTTTTTCAGCATCTAGATTAAGACTGCCTCCTTACACCCAGAAGGAAAAACCAATGTCACTGTTTCTTCATTCAGTTTTAGCTAAGAACGTGGACCCCTTGGTAGGGGCTTTAAATAAATGTACCCCTTCTGAACCTCAGTGAAGTGCAGAGAGCAAGGAGTAAAGCTGCAGAGGAACACCCAGGCAGAGCCTTTGCCTGCTTAGTATATCAAGTACCTGTCCAGTGCTGGCAAATTCAGGGAAGCAGCTTAGAAAGCCGCAAAGGTTTCAGTCCTGGGGTTCAAAACCAGACAAATTGCATGTAAAAGCCATATGACTGGATATTCTGCATTTTAGGGTCAGCTAACGAAGTGTATAGAAGACGTTTTCCTGAAGCTTCTTACAATCTCTCAATGTCTCATTTACTCCAACAAAATGAACTCTGCACTTAACACAGGCATTAAACAGAACACATAACACGCTCTGGAAAGCCTGTGGTCCTTTAAATCAAAATATGACATGGAAATACCATTTACTGAACCATCTGAAAACTTCGTTCAAAGCACAGAGGCATGTAGCAGTAAACTCCTACACAGCTCTCCTTCCATAAGCATACTCATTTCTGATAATGCAACATACCTGGAGATAGACGATTCCCAGCCAGAACACCAACATACCATATTTATCGAGCCCAGAAACAAGTAATTCTCAATGATGTGGAGCATTTAGTCTAATTTTGCTGAAATGTGCCTTTGCATGCCACTCCTTCCAGACTCTGGGATGAGGGTCTGTATGTGTCCCCTATCAATCGCCTCTTGCTTTGTTTCCTGTGCCATCTTAAAACTTCCTTCTGTGTTGTTTTGCTTTTAAGTTTTCTCATATTCGTTATATTCCATAGTGCGAGGCAGGACAGTCATTCAAGAACTAAAGTGAATAAACAAGAAAGTGACCTGATCAGGAGTTTCCTTGGTGTTTCCCAGTTTCTCATCTTATCAGCTCCTTGTCTCTCTTTCAGACATACCCAGGTCATCAGAAAGCCAGAGCAGAAAAATCTCTCTTTCTTCCTTGCATCTGCTTTTTAAATACAAGTTTCTGTGTGAAGGTTGCTCTTTTCTCAAAATAAGTTTTCATAAAGAGGTTTAATGGATTCTTAAAGGTACCTTTTGCCACCTTTTCCTCCAGACCTGCAAAACCAGGTGAGTCTCCCCATTCAGTTGCTAATGGTCAGCCCATTGGAAGGAGCTCATGTTATGGGGCTCTCCAGGACTGACATTTTAGGGTCAAGAAGGAATTTTTCCAGAATGACCAGCCTGTCCAAGGAAGCAGAATAGGAACCTGGTGGGTGAAAAGGAATATAAATTTCTCCCTATTCAAGGAAAACACAAATGAGAGCAGAAGAGTCCCAGTGTTGCAAGATGACCTAGTTATCAGATGTCAAAAATAATTGGGCAAATTGAAAGTCTTTCAGTCACTACTACGGACTAACCTGCAAACAGAAGGGTTTGGATGAAGGTAAGGGTACCTCAGACAAAGTGAGTGGAGTCCCGAATATCCAGGAGATCAGGTCTTCCCTTGAAGAGCTGTGCAGTGATACGTACAAAGGGAACACTAGATAGACACCCGCATACATATATACATACTTACATATGGACAGTAAAATGTATCTCACATATTTAAATATGTATACATACACATATATAGACATACGTATATAAAACTAACCATAAAAGTTACTGCTTGAATATTTTAATTCAATAGCAATTTCAATATCATCCTTTATCTATGGTGGAGCCAAAACACAAAACATTTAAACAAAGTTGTGTTTAACCATTCAGCTGTAACATTCCCCCAGAGGCAGCAATATATAACAGATTTTTGCTAGTACAGACTTAATAAATCATATTTTATATCAGTGCTACATTGCAAACCCTCATTGGATTTATTGATTTGTTCTCTTTTCCTTAGGTCAAACTAAAACTTTCTTGTGCAGATAAATATAGCTTCAGAGCTAAAAGACAACCTGAAGCACATTCAGTCTGAAATTTCCGTCTGTGCACTGTGTTATAGGTTATGCTACCTGATGGCCAAAACTGAGAAGCTAAAATCCATCTTCAGAGATAATTAAAAAAATTCAACTGTGAAATGGAAGTATCAGCATGCCACCTTTTAACTAACAAGATTAGAGTTACAAAAGCAGTGAGTTTATACATTCTCACCAGTACAAGTCCCTGAGGAACTGGAAGCTTTATAAAGGATTTCAATCCAAACGCACAATATTTGAGCATGCCTGAAATACATAAAACCAAGTGATTTTATTCTATTGAGGCATTGTACCAGGAGACACCACCAGACCATCCAACATGACAAAAACCAAAGACTCATGGGAGCAAGGATTTTAAAAGCTATTACTGTATCTACAGCACACTCCTGTAACCTTATTTTGGGCACTGACTCTTGCTCTTAGTGGGCTTAGTGATATAGTGAAACAAAATGCACAAACACATTTTCCGCATATTGAAACTCCACAGTGGAGTTTTTCTACACACCACTTAGGCAAAGCACAGCCTGTGCAGCTCTTATACACAAAAAAACCTAATGAAAATAAATGCTAAAGCAGTACTGAATCACTTCATTAATTAACCATTAGTTCCCTAGCTAGGCTTATCATCTTGCTCATAAGTATCTGAATACTTGTGCATGAGGGTTCATCATAGAATCATAGAATGGTTTGGGTTGGAAGGGAGATTAAAGATCAAGTAGTTCCAACCCCCTTGCCGTGGGCAGAGACCCTCCCCTCCAGCCCAGGTTGCTCAAAGCCTCATCCAGCCTGGCCTTGAACCCCTCCAGGGATGGGGCATCCACAGCTTCTCTGGGCAACCTGGGCCACTGCCTCACCACCCTCACAGTAAAGAATTTCATCCTAATGTTTGACCTAAATATACCCTCTTTCAGCTTAAAACTATTACCCAACGTCCTATCTCTACACTCCCTGATGAAGAGTCCCTCCTCATCTCTCCTGTAGCCCCCTTAAGCACTGGAAGGCTGCTATAAGGTCCCCCCAGAGCTTTCTCTTCTCCAAGCTACACAACCCCAACGCTCTCAGCCTGTCCTTGTACGACAGGTGCTCCAGCCCTCTAATCGTCTTCGTGGCCTCCTCTGGACCCACTCCAACAGGTCCATGTCCTTCCTGTGCTGAG
>NW_010135455.1:12383-67143 GCF_000699245.1 Pterocles gutturalis
AGAATCCCCTCCCTCAACCTGCTGGTCACACTTCTTTTGATGCAGCTGAAGACACAGTTGGCTTTCTGGGCTGCAAGTATGCATTGCCAGCTTATGTTGAGCTTCTCATCTACCAGCACCCCAAAGTCCTCTTCAGGGCTGCTCTCGATCCATTCTCCTCCCAGCCTATATTTGTGCTTGGGGTTGCCCCAACCCACATGCAGAACCTAGCACTTGACCTTGTTGAACTTCATGATTCATGCAGGCCCATCTCTCAAGCCTGTCAATGTCCCTCTGGATGACATCCCTTCCCTCCAGTGTGTCGACCATGCCACCCAGCTTGGTGTCATCGGCAAACTTGCTGAGGGCACGCTAAATCCCACTGTCCAACAGTGTCCAACAAAGATGTTAAACAACACCAGTTCACTGTGTCCATCTCAAAACTTTGAAAATTAAATTTCCATCTTTGATTAGAAAAGTAAAATACAATCCCTCAACTCCATATATAGGTTAGAAGGAAGAGACTCGTGTTTCTAACAATCTTTAGCTTGCAAAATACCTTTTCAGTGATACACAGGTTCTGGAGCTCCTATGGAGTCTGAACCAAGTAACAGTGCTCAGTTCTTACCTCCTGTAACAGAAGGCTGTGAGCCTTTGGTTTGTTTGGTACAGAAGAATGAATATTGGTGAGCTTTTGGATGTGAACTTACTGGACTGCACTTTCAACACTGCCGGCTACATGGGATCCATTGCCAAAGAGTTATAATTTGGGACTATTTCAACACATGCAGCCCCAGCACTCACTCCTGAAGTGGACTGGGATAAACAGTCCCAGTGTAATTCCAGCGGGCTGACATATGCTGAGATCCCAGCTACACTGCTGTGGTCCTGGAAATAGTCTCCGGTACTCTGATGTTTACTGCACAGGTTTGAGAAACCCACTAATACAAACCCTTGAGGCAGAGAGCTAAACAACAAAGGTCATCAGCTAGAAAGTGTTATTGAAGGAAAAACAAAAGCAGGATCACACAGAAAGATGTTATTGTCTCATGGAAAATCCCTCTTACAAAGTGTTCCACAGTAGTAAAAAACCTTAAACATTTTGATGATGCTTCATTTTCTAGCTTTCTGTTTACTGCTTAAATAAATATACTAATTATGTAAATACTTTTAAATGAAAAATTCAGTTCTTTAAATAATATCAAAGTCTGTAGCAAGTTCAGTTTCTTTTTCTTTAAAAAGCAGCTTTATAAAAGGAGTTGATGTTTTTTGTATGAGTTTGATATGCTGTTTGAGCACACACACTGACAGTTCAGCTCTGCTTCAGCATTTGTAGGTGCTTACACAGCAGCAAAAGCAGCTGGACCAAGCACCAGATATACTGACAGATTTCCAGTTCTGACCCGATTTTGTGTACAACAGGAATAACAAGATTTATTCGCCTCATCAAAAGAATGTACTTTGAAATCTATTGCTTACTGTAACAGCATAACTACATCACTTGGTTATCCACTGAAGTAAATGAGGTACTGCTGCAAGAATCTGCATCAAAGTCAAGATGACACTCAAGACTTTTAACACCTTTGAACTGCTGGGCCCCCCCATTAACATTGCCATGCATATTTGATGGGCTTTTACCAGATATAATTATGAAAGTGCTGAAACTCCCAGCCACTGGGACAGCTGCACCACGCGTACATCCTTTGCAATGGATACTGCTGTGAAAGGCCAGCTGCTGACAGTCACCATCTTATTTTATTGGTGTCCTAATTCTCCAGGCAAGTCAACCGATGATTTCCTGATCCTTTCCTGCATTCACAATTTCCCCTGTGGCTGCAGTGTCTGAATTTTTTCTCGGCAATCACAAGGCTCTATGCCATTTGCACTTTTATCTTCATTTTTGAGGCATTTGACCAGCATCACAGGGGAGTCAGAGGTATGGTGAAGCAAAACGAAAGCCAAGTGCCTCCCTGTGCCCCAAGGATGGATCGCCATGGAGATCGCAGATCCTGGGTGAGGAGGCTTGTCTAAGCACATTGCTCCTTGGTACTCACACCCTTGTGACATGCTCCAGATGATTTACCATTGGGCAGGATGCCATTCAAAGAGACTGGAACAAGTACAGATAGTTAGAAAATTATATTCCCATAAGTCATTTTTGCTGGTGGCAGCAACATCTCAATTGCACTCCTTTCTGTTCCTGAAGAAACAGATCAGGGTTTGATCTCTACCAAGGTAACTGAGCTATGAAGCTACAGACAAGGAGGCTGGCTCTGCTGTTACTGCCTTTTTTCTTGCAGTGGTGGCACGGCACGCCTCACCCGCACACTCCTCAATGGCTCCTTAGCTCCTACATCTTTCCCAAGTTTACACCCAGGACAGAGAAGACAGGTAACTGGTTACCTTCACATGGAAAGCAGGAAAGCAAACTCACTGGGAGGTTTGCTACCCTAGGCAAGCATCAACCAGCCAAAAATGACACACACACAAGCAGGGGCAACAGGCTGCCTTGAAAATTAAAAGTTTAGCTTTACTGAAGAAAAAAAAAGTATCCTCAGTAATTTAGATGCCATCTGATACACATAAACTTTAATTCTAGGTTGCTAAGTCAAAGCTATTAAAAAACAGGGTTTCTTGTAGCAATTTAGTGACTTACACTGTTCTAATTTCAGCTCAAGTTGGCAAGGAGAACTGGGGGAAAAAAGCAAACAAAATATCTACTCATCCATGTGATCCTATTTTTTTCTAAATAAAAATTAGTTCCCACACATCAAGTCAGATTCTGAAGTGCCACACTCATTTTTGGCTCCTAGCAACTGTTACATAGATCTGGTCCAGACTCAGAGCAGTATTTTTGTAAGCACTTCCAAAAAAAAAAAAAAAATACTCTTTCATCTGTTCTAGTTCTGAATTGTATTAATATGAAGAATAATAAGATTTCTCAGAAACATCCACATATTAAAATTTGAAATTTCATTGAAAACATCCCCGAAACAGCAAATTTTCTACAGCTCCAATAAGCTCCAATAATTGCTTAATAAAAAGGAATATTCGCCCTGCTTCCTCGAGGCATCAGGAAGATTTCATCTCTCCAAAATAACTGAAGACCCAGGCTCACTATCCCATCCCTTTGCAGGCTCTCTCCCATACAAGCAGCTCAGTAGAACACACTGTTTTCCATCCTCCCTTTATATGGATTATATATAATATTCTGAAATCATAATTCTAACCAGACGTCCTTTTCCCCTCCTGCCCCAGCCCACACCCTCGAATAATCAAAAATAGAAAGACTGGGGGAGGAAGAAATGAAGCCAAAACCTTCTCAGGCACAAATTTTGTCTCTAGTTCTTACCATCCTCAAAGGCCACCGCCACCCAAGGGTGACGTGACAGCCCTGGGCCTTCTCCTCTGTGTGCACCCATTGGTGCTCAGCAGCAAGCATTGGGAACCTTTGGTGAGCAGGTGAAAAGGCCAGAAAAAAAGTCAATTGTTGCTCCAAGGGAGAGGCATAAGCTCTCTCTCAGGGATGAGATGAAGTGCCGAACTTCACCCTCATGATATGAATCACTCATTTGGCCCCGAGACAAACTTCTTGTCTTTCTTTGCTATTTAACATGAAAGCATTTTCACTGAGAAATCCTGCTGCACAGCAAGGTCATACGTCTCTGAAATCTTTCACACAGTAAACACTCAAACATAGTCTGCCTACCTAAACCATGCAGCACAGTGAGGATTTTTTTACATGACTGATACCCTGAACACGTGAGCATGGATAAGAAGGTATTATCCATCTGCGGATGAGAGCTCACTACAAAGCCAGACTAACTCTGTAGCAATCCATACTGGGGCAGAGACCTGCCAAGACAGGCTCCAGGAGGTTCATGTAAGCAGGACCAGCCTGCCACCAAACTTTGCTGGCTTTGAGCAAGTCACATCTACCAACAGTTTGTCCCTGGATGAACCGGTAAGAACATCTCCTGGACTAACTCACAGTATCATAACAGAGCCACGTGAACCAGGGTAATACCAGCACAGGTGCTTTACATTAACAATAAACTGCCCTAAAAGCAGAGGGTATTCAACAGAAGCTACAAATATAATGATCTGTGAACTTACAAATGAGGAAGTTAAAAGAACACATGGCCAGGTCTTTCCATGATCTGTGATGGAAAGAGGATAAATTAGCAATGACATTTCAGAGGTCACGCCTAAACAACTTAGGAGTCTCCACTCCACTTACAAAAATGACAATTAGCAGAGAAACACAAGAATCGGAACCGCCTGCAGTAAGCAAAGCATGAGCATGGTGTACTTTGGTAGCCCTATGCAGGCTTTAATGGGGTAATTGTCAGATAACAGCAGCATCATGGTGGCAGAGTGAAATGGGAGCTGTTTAATCCCCTGGGTTTGTGTTATTGCATTGAGTGCAGTGGTTTGTTTATCGTCACATGGTGAAGTGTCACTCTGCTATTCTGTTCAAGACATGAACAAGACTAATACAGCTCTTTATTTGCCATAGATATACTCCTATCTCTATCCTGAGAAAATGTTCTCTAGTGCTGTCAGTGCTAGGACCTGGCAACACAATTTCTTCCTATAAGCATGTCAGGCTGTAAAAAGACCTAAATAAATGCAAACCAAAATGCTGGATGAACACCTCTGTGAAAGCCTTCTCTCTAAAGTTCCTAAGAATCGGTATCTGGAATGGAAAAAATGAGAGGAACACAGAAAACAAAACAAAACAAAAAAAATAAATTAAAAAAAAAAGGGAGGGGGGAAAAAAGATAAGATAGAATGATTTCACTGTAAGAAATGTAGAAGAGATGCAACTGCATGAGAATACATTGCATGCTGAACATGCTACAGCACTGCAGTAAATGCAAAAAATGTGACAAATACAGAGGATACAAAAATACAGCATGTTCCCCTTAATCGCATGCTATTTTGGTGGCAAACAGAATAAAAATTAAAAACTTACTTCTTACACAGCCTCTTACTAGCTACTACGAAGAAAGTTAACTCTGTCTCAGCTGAACCCCAGACATCCATAAACCAGATTTGTAATAAAAGTCAGGGCCTTAGATCCAGAGTTCAATGCGTTGGCACTCCAGGCACCCTAGAGAGGTAGGGAGCACGTTACCAGCCTCCCATCTTCATGACATTTCTTACACGACCACCTTTTCTTAGCACAAAGTACTGGGGAGAGGTGTGCCCTGAACTGGCATCTACATGTTATTAATGGGAAGAAGGGATGAACTGGGCAGGAGCTGCTTGCAGACATGCAGCTGAACAAACTGCCCTTGGGACAGACCATCTGCACAGCCAACAAACCAGCCCTGCAACAGAGCCCTCAGGCCAGCAACATTCCCACACACACAGCTCTTTCCTCTGAAAGGTGTTTAGAGATTACAAACCTCTCCAAGGGCTGACATTTCCCTAGATTCTTGGGTTTATTGGTGGCTTTTGCCGCCTGGCCTCCCTGGAGGCTTCATTTGGGGAACCAGCATCCCCGTTATCTCCAGATTAGCGGAAGGAGACAGAAGTGGGGCTGATGCTTCTGGCAGTGCACATCCCCAAAGAGGTCTCAGGAGGTTTTCCCTGTACCATCACTGTGGACAGCCCCAGGGACAGGGCTGCTGGAAGCACTGGCCCCACCCAGAACCGGTATTACTCGGTTCTTCCTTCCCAAAATACCTGCTGGAACCTGAGCATGCTTCTCTCCTTGGCTTTATTTGTAATCCTAGATTGCATCCTTTGTCTACAAATGTCAATATATTCCCTCCTACCCTGTCCGCAGAATGATGCATATGCACAAGCCCTTACTGGATTTTTCCCTCTTTCAAACTTCCACCTCTCTTTCTTTTACTGTCAAAGTACTTCTGGTCCTCTCACCACCTCCAACACAGAACAGTGCTACATTTTTAGCTCCCAGTACTTAACCTGCTTATTTACGCTTTTCTTTTTGTTTGGTCTATTATGTCTAGGGAGAAAACATTTCCATTAATGGACATGCTGTTAATTTAGAGTCAGAAAAACTTATTATCCTGAATGCCAAATTCTCAGGACAGTATCACTCTTCTACCAAAAAAAATAAAAAATAAAATAAAAAAATAAAAAAAAACCAGGGAAAAATTGCACATATGTGCATGCTTAGCATGGTACAGATTGAGAAACCATAGGAACAGAGTCCTTAGGAGCTGGCAAAGCTTTGGCCTGAGCTAGGCAGAGAGGCTGCAAGCAGGAGCCCTGTCCTGGCTGACGATGTTGCTGCTCAGACACGGCCATGCTGCTCTTCGGGCACCTGGGCACATCTACACTGTCTTACTCTGCCTCTGCTTAGTACACTGCATGCAGCACACTGCCTATACAGTTATTTTAACCCAACACCGCTGTAAGCTAATTAGCCCTGCTGAAAGCCAGGATTGTCAGGATTATTAATCAGTGCTTTATCACTGAGGAAAGTACCATGGCTTTGCAGCCGCCTTGGTTGGCGCTTTGTGACCACAGTCCCCAAACCATCTTTGTTTAAGAGCAGTCTAAGCACTGCTTTGGCTCGGGACAGGCTGCGACTGAGGGAGGTGTAAAAGCCAGCCCAGACCTGGTTATAGAGAAGCTGCTGCAGAAATCCCAGGCAGCACCCAGAGCTGTGCCAGGGGTGGTTCGAGTGCTAACAGGACAGTGGCACAACGAACCATCACTGCCAGGATCACAGTCGAGCTGAGCTGTGAGAGGCTATTAGAGCAGACAGACAGTGCTCCCACAGGGAGACTAACATCCTTCTCCTTTCACACCTCCTCATTCACAACTCCAACACTTTATGATGGGCACAGGGTCCCTGATTGTCAGCAGCCCTAGTAAGACAGTCCTCCTACAGCTTACACCCTGTGGGCGTTCTTCCTTCCCAGGGGCTGGCAGTGTGTCTCAGCAGCAGACAGTACAGTGTCCTCCAGGAGCACAGGAGGTAGAGAAAGGTGAGAAGCAGAGGAGTGCTAAGCTAGACCTGTCCCCTCCTCACTCTGCCCATGCACACACCCATCACGGGCAGCGGGGGCAGATGGAGAGGTGGCCTGGGAGGCATAACGGTAGAGCATATCCACACTACAGTCACTGTTAGGATGCTTAACAGCAAGAGGAAAAAAAGTTTAATCTCCTATATTCAAGGCATATGTTGCCTCAGACCTATAAAAACAATAGCAGTAATACTTTACATAGAAGAACAGAAGAACCAAATTGAGCAGTTACACAAATTCTGTGCAGACATCTCTAAAATAACAATTTATACTTCAGTGAACACTACTTTGTTATTGTGTTTTCTGCACTTTTTCCACATACACACTGAGTACATCTTCTCCATGTAGAAAGTACCAAGATGATGGGCACCTTTGAAACATGGCAAAGGAACAAGACAAGATGCTGACTTATTAGTGTAATTCTTGAAATGTCAAATATTCCTTTAAAATAATGGATGAGCTTATTAGATAATGTAATTATTTCCTTAAGTTAAAAACATTAAAGCAGGAGCTTCAAGAACACGAGTCATGGGACAAAGCAACAATTACAAGTGGTCACACTCCTTGCAAAGCATTCCCCCTCCTCCCCTTTCCTTTTTCTGCCATGACCTAAAAACCGCTGAAAGTTTTAATCAAAACATATTTGCTGACCATTCACACACACAGAAACAGTGGTCACATCACCCTGGCAGTGTCCAAACACGTGAGCTTCTGGGGAATGCATAGGCAGACCAGGGCAGGAGTCTGGTCTTGCTGCTCACTGCTTGCATTGATAGCAATGTTCTCGTTCTTCCTAATGAAGACAGCACTGTGAACCACTGTGTCATCTTCAAACTTTGAAGGGTGCCTGAGTAAAATTCAACTGTGATTAACTGTGTTCTAATCCTGTTAAGTTTTGGTATGGACTTTAAAGGAGAAAGAGTTAAATTCTTACTTGCCACAGCACTGAGTATATGGGTTAATTACAGGCAGCTTCTCTTCACAGTTATTTTCATTTTTATTTTGCATATAAAAATCAATTCTCCATACATATTACAAGCACACTACATCTGAATTCCCTGAACAGGGTGTGGACAGCAGCAGCAGCAAGGGAAGTTTAAACATGAAAATCATTTGCACGAGTGCTATGAGAAGTCGGAATAGATGTACCATGATAAAAACCTGTTGGAATGAATTCATTGCCATCTGTCTTTATTTTGCTAACCAGCTCAATCAGACACCACAAATATATTCAAACACGAGAAAAATATTTAAATTATTTGTGCTACATCCTTTTCCAACACGTAACTCTTAGTGTCACTGTTTTATTGGCATTAAATAGCCATCAGCATCCATGAATTCATTTGTGCACAGCCTTCCGAATATACCTGTGCAACTTGAAATCCACATTAGCAGCATAACACAAAAAAGCCCATAGTAAAAGTTACAATATTGCAAATACTTTAAAGGTATCCAAAGAAGCATGACAGAAAATACCAAAGAAACTTTGTTCTTCAGTGTCAGAGTAATTAACTACAGTAATTAATTACAGCTGTTGTAATTGTTGGATAGGAAAGAGCTCAAAACAAAAATATCAGGTAGATCTACCACAACAGTTCTTATGTAAAGCATAATCCTATGGAATGAGAAGGAAATGACTGAGAAAGAGGCAAACCTATGTAAGAAAGCAGACAGCTAGAAAATTCCTCGTTATTTTCTGTAGTTATCTGAAAACAATTAATGGAAGAGGAGGGAAGAAACGCAGAGCTCTGCCCTTTGCAGAGCTGCAGGATGGTGCGCTGGAAGCCAGGCTCTCCCCAGACCCCGTCCCTCACTCATGCGCCTTCGCAGGCAGCCCCAGCCACTCCTGATCCACATGGCACAAGGGCAGGAAAGGAGCCGGCGAGGGTTGCTTTGAGGGGAGACCACACTGCCCAGAGACACTCCTGGGGAGATGAGGATTATTAGACAAGGTCAGCCTCAGCAGCTGCCCAGAGGCTGCTCATTTCTTTCCATCCTTCATACTGAAGGAGCTTCAACCCTTCCAGGCTCCAGTCCAAGGAGGCAGAGCTATAGCAAGTGCTGTCCCTCCAAGGAGACCCTGTGCCATGCTTAGCTGCATGTGCATCCATCACATGGCCATGCGCTGCAACCTGAACCTGCATGAGCTTCATTTACAGCAAACAGGACTCAGCAGCAGAGCACAGCTCCACAAAACCTGAGGTGGGAGTTAATGCTCAGGAACTGGTACAGAGTGAAAGTTTACAGCACGTATCTAGAGCTTGGTGTATGTCAAAGAACTATATAGTATCATAAAGGTGAAACACATCCCCTCCTCCCAGCGCACCACCACACCTCTCCGCAGTTGTTTTCTCAAACACCAACAAGGCAGTAACCAGCACCAACCAAACACCAAACTTCTCACACAGACCCACCTTCCTCTGCTCAGCACTTCAGATCCACCAGGCCACCAAAGCAGGGCAAATCTTCAGCAAGAGCAAGCAATTAGAAGGGCGCAGAAGAAAGGACTCCTAACAGCAGGCATGCATGCACATGCACACCCACAAGGCACCCAGCATGGCCCATCACGACAGGTTTGAACAGTCCTCCCTCCGTAGAGGGCTCACTGGCAGCATTACAGCAGCCCGAGCGCAGGCAGAAAGTGAAACCCTGCTGCTTCAGCTGAGCCCTCGCCTGCACCAGCAGCTGCCGTGAATCAGGGCACAGGCAGCATATCTCACTCCCTGGTACAAGTGATTTACAAGCGGATCACGTTATGAAAACCCATGGTGCTTGGTAGCTCAGATGCCTACTCCACATTCAGTTTTAGGAAAGGGGACTAGAGTTCCTAGGGAACATCTGGAAAGTAGCAGTTTGCAATCCTGTTCATTAGTGGTTATTTAGGGCAAGAGGCAAAGTCTCAAGTTCTCGCTGTATGAGACACTGTTACAACAGGCATTTGTCCTCAGTACTCATTCCCCTCTGCCAGCCTCGCACATGGGAAATGCTGCTGCTGCCACAGACAAGAGAGAACTGATCAGGACTGTTGACAGCAACAAGCAAATTTCATGCTGTACACAGTAGGGCTGCAAGTGTGTTAGCAGAGGAAAAAATCAGCACTTCACTGAGGTTCATGACTTTTACAGTGGAAATACATGAAGGAAAGCATTGCTGACTCTTGGCGTTTCTCTTTTTTTTAGGTTTTTTTCCCCAAGTTTGTACTTTCCACCACATGCAGACAATACTAAATTTGGAATTCTTCAGCTGTGCACAGCAGTGAAAATATGTAGTCCTCTAACACTGCCTCTTTTGAAATCTTTCAGTTTCTGGCACAGCATCTTTCTTGCTATCACAGGCTGGAGATACAGAGAATTCCTCAGCACAACCTAGAGACTAAATTTATTTTATGTAAATAAACTTTTCAAAATATCTTGGACTAGTGACTAGAGCTATGCCATCAGGCGCCCCAGAATACAACCTCCGCTGCCAGGCTGAATGTGAGCAGCTGAACCCCAGCACAGAGCAAGAGCTCCCAGAAGAGCCAAATGAAACACAGGAGCCAGTCGGTACCTCATGAGCTGCCTGGGATGCTGGTAACATTGGCTAGATAACAGAAAGCTTCCCTAAACAAGGCAAAAAGGAAAGTCAGCACTGCTTCTGACATCGGGGGGGTTGGGGGGGACGGAAATCAAGCACAAGTCACACATGGGCACTCAGAGGAGAACAATGATCAGAAATACAGTTACTGGAAGGAAAGACCGAAACACCTTCCTGGAAAGGAACTGGGAAAGCAAATCAAGAAAAGAGGAAAAAAAAAACTTAGAGCACCAAATGCTTAAAACAGAAAGAACCATCAGAAAGAGCTTACTTCATTGAAAACTCTCTGTAGCTCACAGGCTGATCAATTGACATTTGGGAGGGTATTTGTTTTTATCCCTCTAGCAGTTTAGCACTGATGCTCTAGAGCACTTCATTCACTGCTTCAGCTGTAAACCCCACTGGTATCATAGGACCAAACAACGCATACTGGCAGGTGAAGGATGTTTGAGTCTGTCAAGTTCAGCACAATCTAGGCGGAAGAGATTCTGAATAATGCAGTTTGAGACTCACTTGGGTCCATAATTTTTCATCTAAATCCTTCATCAGGGAATGTCTTCCAGCATCCTTTTCTTTACAGAAAACTCATTTAATTCAAAATTACAGAGATTAAACGAAACACCTCCCATTTGAAGAAAGCAAAGGTCAAAGAAAGTTTCAATCTCTGCATTAAAAATAATAATAAATAGCTCTAGTCCCTACAATGATTTATTCTAAAGAGGTAATTAATAAAAAGTGCTCTTCTCAGAAAGACTTACAAAGCAGGCTTGCAAACTAAATATCCAGACAACCGCATGCCAGAAAGCCAGGCTCATGGCATGGATAACAGGATGGCTGAGAGCTGTTCCAGTTTGCTATTTTTCTTTTTCCAGATAGGAGGTTGATGGAAACTACAAAGAGAGGATGTTTGATAAGGGAATGCTCGTTATGAAAAGATGGCTTAAGATGCAGATGTTGAGGACTGGAATATGCCCCAATCCTCTTATGGAGGGTAATTCCCACAGCCCTTGTGCCCTGAACGTCCCCTCACAAACTCCTTTTGCTTTTACAATATAGCTAGATTAGCTTCTAAAAAAGAGTCTTCCAGAAATAAGAAAAAAAAAAAAATTTATGTCCAAAAAGGCTGTGAGAGGCAGGTTGGTGTGTGTAGCTTATGACATATGTAGACATGAGGCAAACATAAACAGAAGTTAACTACTATAATATATTCAGTAACCAGCCCATTATCAGATCCTTTCGTCATGATAACAGTCTCTCGGCTGAGATGGGGGTATTAATGTAGGTATGTGGATAGCTTCCTCTAATAACTTTGGCCTAAAAACATAAGCCGCTTTTACATTTTTAATTATGACTGGATTTTATTCTGGGCCTATAATCCTTTTCCAGCAATTGGATTAATGCAAATAGCGATTTAAAGGAAGGAAAAAAAAAAAAAAAGAAAAAAAAAATCAGTGAAAGCAAAACTACCCTGGCAGAGGAGAGCCACAGCCTCCGAGGAGCCCTTTGCCACAGCAGGACTCCCGGAGCAAGGTCAGAGGAGAGCTTCGTCAGGTCCCACCAACCCCTACCAACACCTGCAGGACTGAGCTTTGAGGGGGTTATGTCCCAGGTCACCTTGGAAAAATACCTCGAAGTAAAGTACTGTTCTCACGGTACTCTCTGCACTGGATATTTCCCCCCCCCTCCCCCAAACATCAGAGATTATTTTTCAGACAAAACTCCTGACCTGAAACTACCACCTTCTAATATAACTACTGCTCCACCAGAGTTTTCCATAGCCTAGGAAACTTACTTTTTCTTCTTTCTGTTCATGGTGATGCGTCTGCACACCGTATGATGAGGGGACACCAAACAAAGAGGAAGGCCAGCTTTGTTAGGTCTGCAGCTCCTGGAGCAACTTGCAAGCACAGTAAACGAAACAAAGCACTATGTATTATTATCATCATCATTTATGCAATAAATCCAACGCAGGAGAGCACCTTTCATCACTCGTTATAGCATGGCTGTACCTGAAGATCGCAACACACAGCTCGCTGCACGCCAGCAAGAGCAACATCGGTTCTAGGGGAGGAAAAACACCTCCTGCAGCCAGGGGCTTTAGCCATTTTATTCAGTCTTCTCCCCAGTGATAATACAAAACATCATCATTAATAATCCTATGAGAGGCAAAGCTCCTAAAATCTCTCACTAAATGAAATAATGCTTTTAGCAGCAACTGGAATAATACATAGTGCAGCCCTCACTGTCACTGAAAACATGTCCCATACCACCACCACCGTTCCCTTTCAAAATTAATTTCAGCTCAGTGAAAGAATCAGTTTTCTGATGTAGTTCCTGTTCTTGAACAGGGCTTCATGTCTAGAAAACAGGTTTTGGCCCATTACAGATTCAGACTACATCCAGTTGCAAATGGACTTTCATTTTTGCAGCCTCCACAAGTCACTTCAGGTACAATACTTGCCCTTGTAAAATTTTTTGCTTTTAAATATCTGTTCCTTGTATTTTAGCACTTATGAGGATAACTACTATTCACAAAAACATTCAGTTTGTCAAAATCACATAATGAAACGCCTCATTGTTTAAAAGTGCCAGTTCATGGCACAGAAAACACAGAATGTGGCTCTGCATTTGCTGATGCAGATGAGTGACTAGAACTGTCCGAAACAAAACCCAGCAATTAAAGCACTTTTCATGAAATAACATTTTAAAAATACTAGAAAAAAAAATTATAGGGTTTTTTTAATTAAAAACAAAACCAGAAGATTGAGTTTTGCTTAGCTCTTTCGCTTTAAAGAAAAAGACAACAAAAAACAAAACATAAATGTTGATATAAGATTTACACAATATTTTCCTGTTATATGAAAAATGCAATATCCCCCCAAACTCCAAGTGATAGAACAAAGTACAGAATGTGCCAAGGGAAAAAAAAAAAAAAAAAAAAAAGAAAGAAAAACAAACCAAAACCAAACTCACCACAACAAGAATGTCGATAACAGAATATATGAACCTAAAATGAACCATCGTGCTATCAGAGGCCAAAATTAGATTCCTGCACTATTTTAGTCCTGCTAATACGTTTCTTCATGGAGGTGTGGAGAACTGCGAGTTCTTGCCACTGCCTTATTTTTACTGATGAACTGTATCGATGACACAATTTTTTAACCCCATCTCATACACAAGAATATACCAAACACATACCAAAGAAGTAAATTTTAAAATTCTACCAAAAAAATTCCACAACATTTCCTGGAAGTATTACCTCCTTATCAGACGTAAATTGAGCTCCATTATGTCCACATTGCATGCGCTGTGTATGTGACAAATACACACAGCATGTACAATGAGGACACTATAGAGCCAGAGCAGGGAGGTCACAGCAAGTTCCTTCATAAAGGAAAAAACAGTGTCCGGTAGCCCAAGCCCTGCAGCAATGCTAGGAACTGGTCTCTACTGGAAGAAGAGTTGATGTAGACAAAAGCAATCCCAAAGATTCAATTATAGAGGAAAGTAACTATTTCAAATCTGGTAAAGGTAAAAGAAAGGGAGTACATCAAAAGGCCTTGTGAGAAGAAAGTGTACAGGAAATAATCTAAGTTTAATTGCAATTACCAATATATCTGTCTAATAGTTCTGCAGTGTTACTGGAAGCCAACAGATTTATCAAGTGCATTGAGCAGAAGTTTTAAAAATGGCTACACCTGCATTTTTTTAAACACTTGTTCTTTTACATGGGTCTTTAGAAACACATTATTGATGAGTGGTAGGAACACTGCAAAATATGAAAAGATTCTCCTGATCCTGTCAACTGCAACATATTTCAAAGCTTTTTGTAAAACAGTACTTTCAGAACCTTATGCTTCAGGCTTACTATAAAACTTTCTTTATTAAAGCCCACAGATGTTTTTACGGCTATTGTAACTAGGTATTTATAAAAACCACAGAAAAGATGGGCTGGAGATATATTAGCAATCTCTGACAAAAGATCAAAACACAATAGATACATTAATAAAGTTTAAAACAAAAAAAGACTAGCAAAAATAAGATTAAAAATAAAGCAATACCACAACACATTTCCTCCTTCCCTCTCTCCCTTTGTCACTGACAACATGAGAAAGACGAGATTTTCCGCATGCTCTGAGGGCTCACAGTTCTTCCTGGCATTAGGGCAGTGGCAGGGTGGTGGTTTCCAGATGAAATGACCCTCATAAAAGAAATATTTTCCCAGAATTTTTTCCCTATTAATGCTCCCAAGGAAGTCTCCTCATTTTTTGTCCTAATGTCATATAGAAAGCAGTACAGTATTCTTAGCCTCACAATGTTTTCAAAACCATCACCTGTTGCCAGCTTCAGTCCTCTCCTCAAATATTAGGAGAGCAGGTTAGAAACAATTCAAAAGATTCTTCGTAGTTAATATTGGATTCTTGTTACTTCCTCAGCTTCCAAAAATCTCCTTTTTCATAGCATTTTTTGCTTCATCTGTCATTATGTAAACAAAAAACACATAAGCATCTTTATATCACAAGAAATTTAAGCTAGAGAATTTAATTTTTCTTACCATTCATTGCTACCTTTTTAAATATTCTTCTAGACAGCTTCAAGCACACTCAGCAGCCTGAATATATGTTCACAAATCTGAGTCCTCACACAATAACACAGCATACCTATTCTCATACTCTTCATCGTAGTATAAACAGTTTATCTCAATCAAGCCTGTTTCTCAAGAGTCAAGGACACCCCTTTACCTGAAACAAGGTCAGAACTGCAAGAGCGAAGGCAGAACCCAGCTTTGTTGTGCAAACACAACCTTGTTCAATAGTTGGTTTAATTCAGTTTTTGTAATAACTGGGAGACTTCTAACTCATTGCACTCATATGTTGCTATGGCAGCATAAGATATAGTATAACAGTTTCTGTGAATCCGTTTACATTCCAAAATGCAATTCTTTTTTCCAAGCATTAATTCACAGAATGATAAATAAACTCAGATTAGAATTCTTCCATTCACACCAAACAGAGAAAAAGTGCAAGTTTCCTATTTTTGACCTGAAGGAAGTGCTTGGCCATTGTAAAAATAACTTGCACTGGAGTTTCAACCAATCTCAACTGTGTTCAGCGAAACAGCTACCTTCACTGACATCCTTCACTAGGTCATTGAACCATGCCTGTTCTTGGTTCAAAGGCAGCCCCTGCCAGGGACTGCAGAAAATAGAAAACTGAAAACAGATCCTTCTTTCAGCTACTACTGATCCTTACAGTTACCCACCTGGGCCACGTTAATGAGAGAACCAACTTACTGCAGAGGCAACTTTTAGTAGCACACAGCATTTAGACCAGAGAGCATCTGTCCTTCATAACGCCAAAGTCCTATACAGACTTGTGATACTATCAAACAAGGTAGTCAATTTTTTGTATTAGATCAATAAGAAGCTGAATTCTGTACTCTTAAAGCGAAAAAAAAAATGTGAAGAACCTGTTACTATCTACATCATCCATTTCTGTATATCCTCCAGAAAAAGGCTCACATGCTTATAATAAACAGAGGCTGCAATCTCTGCAAGTCAGTAAAATACAGAAGATGATTCAAAGAGCACAGAAAAATTTGCTACAAGTACAGAACTGATACCCTGCTTTGTGCACCAGCACCAGGGAAACAGCTCCCTTTCCCCCAAGAACTTCTCTCTCATGAACTCAAAAATTATGAACTGCATGTTCATAAAATGCAAAAAATATTATGTTCTCGTTTACCAGCCCTCTTGGCAGAAAAAGATTTAAATTTGTATCAAGTGTAGACACATGTAATTACCCAAATATATTTTCTATATCAAGCTGATAATAGGTCCTATTTAATATCCATCACATTCCAATGAACAAATACAACTGCTGAATGCCAGAAGTACATTCAGAATATTTAAAATTTCATATAGTGAAGCCACTGACAATTTTTGCAATACTGAATTATGAATCCTTTAAAACCGCAGGATCATGGAACAGAAAATGATGATTAACTGTATAGGTTAAGTGCTAATTTTAAAGGTCATTTGAAAACATTTCGTATGTTTCCATAAACTACCAGGACAGAAATTAGAACAAATCAAGGACTTCAATATATATTAATATTGTATATGTTTCCATATACAGTATTAGCTTTTCAGTTATATAATGCTTATGCACATTCAGTTTCTAATTTTATAAAAGAGGCAGGTCTTCTTATTATATCTAACGAGCATATCCATCTACAGTGTAGATTAACCATTCAGTTACTCTCAAGCCTGTTCATCAGTCACACATCATCAGATTGCTAACAGCATTTGGCACTCGCACAATTTCTTTCCCCGCACAACTGTATCAGTGTTACAGGGATACTGACCATTTTTTTTCAATAGAATAAGGAAAAACCTTAAAAGGCTTCCAGCCCACTGAGTATCAACCTGTGCCAATATACACCCAGAGACGGGCCTCCGGAAAGTAGAGACTTACCACTGAAGATGTGGCACATTGTCAGGTTTCCATGTTCAAACTGCAAGTGGCAGGGAGCAATTGTACCTGGAGCAACTGGAGAGGGGTCCCTGGGTTACAGACAGGTCCCAAGTGGTATCTCAGACTCACACCCCAACCTTGACCTGAAAGTCAAAACTCCATCATGCCTAAAAGCACTGGTACTGTACGGGCATGTGTGAAAGGGTCCAGCAAGCCAGGAGAAGGCTGAGATCTCTCACCTGTGGTGAAAGAGGAGATGTGGAGAGAAAAAACAGAATCTGGCAAGGGAAAGGTGACAAAGGGTGCTGCCAGCAAGAGCTTCACAGTTGGTGATGACCACTGCAAGATGGCTGTTGGAGTACAGTATTTAGAAAACCATCAGGAGTTGATCATTTTGATCTTCTGCCTAGGGCAGAGACGGCAGCAATATGGGCTCCCAGGGCTTTCTGAGCTCACCCTTACTAATCATTTCATCGCTTTGTTAGACCCAGCACTTACACTGCACTGTTAATTCGGCCCTAAAAGACTCCTGTTTCACAGCACTGACCTTCAGAGTGGTCTGTCTGTTTAAAAGTATTTCCTGAACTGAAGAATTATTTTAAGGGGAGAATTAATGAAAACTGGACAACTAACATAAAACCTGCTTTACTTCCAGGGAATAAATCCAAAGTCTAATTGTTAGTATTTCCAAGCCCCACTTGAGCCAGCTCGAATTTTACTAGTTAATGAGCAGCAACACTCCTTACCCTTTAAGGCATTCTGGCAACAGAAATCCCCAAACCCAGCTTTGAAGAGGAGGTCTGTCTGTCACTCTGATGGACATGATTGATCTCCAAAGCTTAGGGGAGCATTTTTTTCCTCTTTGAACCACTGCAAGGCTTACTTGGAGGGCTGAGCCACGGCATCTGCTCTGGGACAGAGTGCGAGCCAGCTATCCTCCTAGAAGAGGAGTTTAACCATCCCTGAGGCTGCACTGTGCCCTTCCACCCCACAGCACGCCATCCACCGCCTGGGAGCAGGGCATGGGGAGACACTTGCACTCTCTTCTCTTTCCAGCTTCTGCAGCTCTCTTACCTACCCATGCATGTACTGGGTGTCACTGCCCTCTAGGAGATGTGACTAGTCAAGAGTAGCCTAATATTTACTTTCACGAAAACATGCCATTTCACACAGAAAATATCATCATACTAAACAGAAAGAAAACTGATTATTCTGAGATCAGTCTAATTTTCTTTCTGCAAATATTAAAAAGCGAGGACTGGGAATGCTAAAATAATTATAAATTCTGCAATGGAATTTGAACAGACTATTACAAGTAAACCAGGTTTCAGCTAACCTTTTTTTTTCCCTAAGCTCCTGTGCTATCAAGCCTTGTTAGAAATTCCACAGAAGCCAGCTTCCTAATAGTTTTAATCTTCTTTCTGGAATTTCATTAGACCTAAAAACAAAGTGACTTTGGTATAAATAATTTCATCATACTACAAATAATCAGTTTGAGTTTGCTTCTAAAAACAGACAAGTATTTAAAATACTTTACTCAGCTACAAGGTCTACCCAGCCCCCAACATTTCTACTGCCATCATAAAGCCTCACAAAATCACCAGGCAAATACAAGCAGCCCTTCCTTCCAAATGCAGCATATTGTTCATGCCTTAATTCCATTTTCTTCAACCACATTTCTTGTTCTAAAATAAAAGCACGAACTTATCACAGAAAGTGACCACAAACAGGGAGCAAATAGGCCCACAATAAAAATTTTCTCCCAGCTTCACAAACACACACATGGGCAGGACCAGAGCGTGCTCAATCTCTATCTTAAATCTGGCTTGTGACTCTACCAGAAGTTACTACCCTAAAAAATATCTGACAGGTTCAGCACAGCTCATGGATCACAGGTGTTCATGAGTCAAAATAAAAGGACACAGAATTTACAGTACACTCTGTCTTCAGTACAGGAGACAAGGCTTTAATAGACCAGAAGCAGGAAAATGCAAAGTCTCTGCTCTTCCAGCAGAACCTATGCACCATCTTGTACATATGGAGAGCAGTCAGAAATTAAATGGGCAAAGCAAAACAGAAAACCTAAAGCAAAGCTTCATATCCACAATAACTATTCTTTCAGAAAACACTCTACAGAACATGACTGTTTTGACAACCAACTACTAACAACGTGTGCTATACTAAAGAAGTTAGTATCTGAGCATCTAGCAGCAGGATATCTGCTGGATGAGAGACCACGGCTGTGAAATTTAGCTGAAGAAAATAGTGAAAGCATTGGGGAAGTGCATAATCTTTAAAAAAAAAATCTATTCCTGCACAACAGGAGAGCTCAAGCATGTGTTTTCACTGAACAATTCAAAATGACAGCAAGCAACGGGAAGAGAAGTCCGTCAAAAATGGATTTCTTCAGAGCATAAAGCACCACACACAGATGGAGGTGCCTGACTCAAGTACTTAGTGCCTTTCGGGGCAATAATCGCCAAACTCCCTGACACACTGCCCAAGTTTGGTCTTTCCATTTCGTCTTCTCATTGCCAGTCTACATCTGCCACCACACTACAGCCAGAGCAACATGGAGATGGGACACGTTATCTGGAGAAGCTGGATGATACTTATCAAGGAAAGAAAGGCAAGGGGCTGTAAGAGCAGCCCCAGCACAGGGCTTTTAGCTGAAGCAGATGGAGTGTCCCTGCACTCACACCTTTGCCTGCAGTGCAGATGCAGCCTCAGAGCACACCACTTGATGGACATCTACTCTAATCCAACAGAGTAATATTTATATTCCTGAAACACGTCTCAACATCTTGCATTTACGATAGCAAAGAATTAAAGCTTCTGAATGAAGATCGTCATTTTGATGGTTAGGGCAGACACTGATTACACATGGAAATCATTTTAGAGATGGTCATAAATACACTAGCTACTTCATAAATACACCTTTTGCAAAATGCTAGCCAGGCTAAGACCTAGCAGTTCAACATTTATAGGCATCACATGCTATATACTCTCTAGCGACCATAAAGCACCTGGAATGCTCAACACTGAACTAAACGCTTCCTGAAGAAGACTGCTTTGTGTAAGCTTCTGTAAACTACATCTTATAAAATCTCCTTTTAAAAGCACCTTTTCTCAGATGACACCGTGTTTGGTAAGCTATGTCTTTCAGTGCTTTTTAATTCCATTAAATTGTAAAAAAGAGTGAGATAACGGGAAAGCCAACAAAATCCAATGCTGATGTACTACTACAATTAATTAGAAATATCTCTGAGTCATCATTGTAGAGCACACCATTTTGAATATGCAAGGTTTGCAAGTTTCAGCCATTTGTGTAAATATCAAAGTCTTTTTTGCTAGAAAGCTTTTATTCCCATTTCAGAAAACTTGGAAGCTGACCTACTTTTTTTCATTATTAGGTCAGGAAATACACCATGCAAATTATTCCAGATTAATGTGTCAGTATTTCCATATTAATAGGTTGCACCCACAATGTATAACATCACCCATTAGATACTAAGAAGCTTTGTTATTATTTTTCAATGCACTGGATGAATACACACACATACTATTGAAACGGTAATTAATTATGCTTTAATTGAACAAGCTGAGATGTGACCTTTGATCTACACTACATACTTCAGTTAGGTTATATGGTGCTGCAGTACTTGGAAGAGATTGTTTTCTCACGATTTGACTACTCACAAGACCATTTGGACATCACGTGGTGCTGCTGGAGGTCAGGGCGAACATGGGGGAGGCAGGAAGGAAAAGGCTGAGCACATTTTATTTCAAACACACTCTGTTCTGGTGCAGTTGCACAGTAGGATCCAATTCACAGTCTCCTCACATCAGCAGGTTAAACCAGCCTCGAGTCAGACTTGGCAACGGTAGCAGCCAGGAGGGATTTCATGCAGAGCAGCACCACCGTGATGGTGGGAGCAGCATCGAAGAACTCTTGGTGACTACACTCAAGAGGGGGGCATGTGGACCCTAAGGCTAGAAATGAAGAAGAACATGGGCTCAGCAGGACCTCCACCCCAAGAACAGCCCCCCCCCCTCCACAGTGGGCCCAGCAGCTCCTGGCTGAACACAGGGAGCCTCTATACACCACAGAGATCATGTCTTGGTGAATCACAGGGTCTCCCTACTCGTGCTGAGCTCTCCATGTGGAGGAAGGCTTGAGCCTGAAAGCACTGTCTCCCACAGAGCCAGCAGCTTTGGCAGCCTTTTGCCATGCTTGCATCCACGAGGATCAGTCAGTCCTGGGGTCCGACCAGCGTTCCCAGTGAAGGCTCTCCCCACCTGAAGCAGCAGTACAGCACACTGCTGCACAACTGTCCATGTCACCACTTACAGCTGCCAGTTGACACCTCTGTGGGTACGTGGAGAGGCAGTTATCACCATTAAAGTCACCACGGTCCTCCCACATCACAGCACACAACCCTCAGGATGCCCTCCAGGAGCTGTGTGGGCATCATCCACTTTAAGCAGCAATTGCTGTGATTTCAGCACAGCGGCTTATACAGCCACAGGAAAAAGAAACACCAGGTCATCCACAAAACCAGGCTCTGGCTCAGCCAGGAAATAAGTGCTAAATGGTGAGTTAATCATGCAACTCATCCATTATCACCCTGAAACAGCATGAGGAAAAAGGAGGTTTGCAGGCTCAGCCCCCGCACTCCAGAGTAAGGTGAGGGCTCATCCCAGAGGGAAGCGGGAGTGGTCCCAGCTGCAGGAAGATCCAGCCACCCCCCCGTGAACCGAGCTATCACACCTCAAAGCACAAAAGGTGCATTTTAACTCTGATTCTTCTGATTGTGGTAATATGACCATAGAAGTAGTGCAGGGACACACTGAAGCACTACAGTCACATACCCAAGCTGCTGCTGCTGGCAGCTGAGTGCCCAAATGCCTCACTCAAAATGTGGGGGACAGTGCTCCCATTGCAGCATGGACCCAAAAAGGGTCCTTTCATCTCGACTCTCATCTGCCATGCAATTGTGACATCTGTAACAATGACTATACACCATTTCAAGACGCTGTAAACTACTAATTGCATTTTTCACGGGTGTTGGTAAAACCATCTTTAATGAGTCAACAAACACGGAGCAGAATCTCAGAGTGACACTTTTATAATTCCAGTGAAAAGATGAAAAACTATATTGTATTCAGTGCTGATCAAACTAGATCTCTTCAAAACCAGACAATCCTAGAACATATAATTTTGCTCTCATGGCATTAGGATAATTTTGCCTTTTACCTTTCCATTGCTTTATTATCTTCTCAAAAATTATTTCTAAGACACAGCTTCCAATTGAAACATTCTCCAAATCTATTTTACCGTGCAAGTTAACTGAAAAAAAAATGCACATTTAGCAATAACTTCATTCCTGTATAGTAACATGGTTTCCCTAGTGGGTGCACAATATGCAAAAACATATTTTAGAACAGAACAAAACCCACTCAAGCAGAATAAGCATGAAGGAGCCACCAAGCGCAATTGCATAGTGTATAGTACCCAGGGAACTCAAAGCATTTTGCAGAAGATGGGATGTCCCTCCTAAACAGATAAGAACACCAACTCACACTGCTCACAAGCATCCTCAGCACAACAGACTAGAAGGGTCATTCTATCTCCAAAGACACCGAGCATATTATCTCGTAAGTACTCTTTTCGGAAATACAAGCATATACTCAGTGATTCAGGAAGGACAGAAAGGAAAGGGACATTTCCGGGATTGTCAAAGCATTGCTGCTGGTCTTGTTATGTACCAGAGCTCCCAACTCAGGTTTCAAACGAAAGAGGTTATCTGGGGCATAAGAGGCTTTCGGATATTCACTGGAAAACAATTAATCCCAACATCTTTGCAGTAAATCACTATTCAGTTTGGAAAATTAGAAGTACATCAACATGATAAGAGAGCTGAAAGCAGCAGATGAACTCATAATAGGTTAATAGAGAATGAATGTAAATCAATAATTTAGAGTCACACTGGAAATGTTTAGCTGGGAGTAGGGGCTCTTCCAGCTATGCAATGTCCCTTTTGAATGTAAATAATGTCAACTACTACACAGATGGCTCCACACTGGGTACATTTTCGCAAAACAAATTATGCAGCTTGTACATCGCTGTTTGGAATGTTAACTACCAAGGTAGAACAAAAGGCTATAATTTAAGTGATCTTTTAATTTTGCAATTTTTTTTCATTTCTAATTTTATTCAGAAGGGAATTATCAAACAATCTGCAGCCTGTTATGTGCCTACACCACTGGAAACATTAAACAGTTTCAGTCAACTCAATCTTGTGGAAAATGACATTCTCATCACAAACAGAAAGGGTTTATCAAAGACGCAGCTTAGTGACCACAAACAAAAACCAGAAATACCTGGACATGATCTTGAAAGTTACCATGCTAGAAAGCTGTACAAAATAAATTTCTTTTTGAAACTGTAGTGGAAAAACATTTTTACAGAAAAAGCTGTTAGATGAAAGCACAAGGGATTATTAACACATACCTGACACTGGAGCATACTTTATTTACCTTACAGAGTATCCTAAATATAAGTAGAGCACAGTGCTCAAAATACAACATAAAACTTAATCCTGTACTTCACAGGGAGATAACCGATAAATCAGATTAGTGAACCAAACACAAAACAGGAGATGGATACGCAGAGTCAGACAGAGATGAAACTGGGCAAACAGTATTTCTGAATCTGTTCCCAGTGCTCATCTGCTAGAAGGCACACAGGGCACCCAGCGCTGTGACAGTGACAGCCTGCGGAAGCAGCACCCTCTCCAGCCCATACCCTACACACAGGTGGGTTATTTATCTTATCTCACATCCATACCTCCTCTGAAGCCTACCTGCTTTCACTGCCGCCAGTCCCAGTGGCCAGGCAGTCAGGGACAGTGGGGAAGAGTCACCTGCCCACTGTGCTTCCACACTGTCCCAGGCAGCTGTGCTGCAGGCACTAAAATGTCAAGGTGAGGATCACTGCTTTGGAAACCAGCAGCACATGGTTATGTTGAACTGCAGCCCTGTATGCCTGTAGTACCAAAAATACAACCCTTTATCCTGCCAGTCAAAGCAGTGTTATGGGGGCTGTAAGAAAGCAGCATACCTAATGGGGATCAAGGTGGTAACCCCCGCTTCCCAGAGAGGTGATGTTTTAGCACAGGGCCTGATGCTGTGAGCACATTCCCCATGAGCTGACAGACTGCCCTTTCCATTCAGAAAGCAGGCCAGAAGAATTAAAAATAAATAATATCACCCCCCTGCGCCCCACAATCCTAATATTAAAATATTATAGAAAAGAGTAAAAAAAAGATAAATCAGTGCACACCTACTGCTCATGGTTGCTCTGATGGCAAGTGCATAGCTCTGCCCCAAGAAAGAATGAAAAATAACAAATCTTGCTATTGTTTGCAGCCTGCCAAAGGAAAGCATGATATGTCCTAATCTGAAAGCTAGATGACTCTACAGACTTTCTGGTCCATCTAATGATAATGAGGGGAATGGCAAACCCCGATTTATAGTCATATGGGAGTAGTTCAGATCTGCTGAAAGCATGAGGCTCAATTTCATTTATATTTGTCAAGTTTGTTTCTAAGCAATAGGCCAAAAACGGGTGCCTGAAAGTACCTGGCATGTTTTAGAACTGCAGAAATACCCTTACTTTGGTTTTAAAGAGATCTTTCTATAACATAGAAGACTGCACAAGGAGCTGAACCGTTGTTGTTTTTACTCTTTCAGCTTTATACTGTACGTCACAGGGGTACAAAAGCTCCAATCCACTACGCTGTATTAATATCTACTGTACAATAAAGCTGTGAAAGTCAACATATGGCTAGATATTATTTATTAGTATTAAGAAAATTCAATTAACACCCCATTGTAAATAATGGAATAATCATATCGAAAATGTAGGCAGACAAAGCTAGACCATTCATTTACTGTACATCACCAGAAAGGATTATTCACTCCCTGAAGTACCTGGGAAACAGCTTTCCACAGCAGAATCTTCTCCTACCACTTGCCCAGATTTCTGTACCACCTTTGCAAAGACTTGTATGCAAGATTCAGTGGCAGGTCATTACGTGCTGTTTTGAAGATATTCAGCAGCAGTATACTCTTCTATTGCTGTTTGGGGTTTTTTTTTAACATTGTCAGAACAAATGCTAGAGGTTGCCACTCAAGAACTCCCAAGGTCACTTCAGTCTCAGAACACCAGTGGAGTTTGTAGCTGCATTGAACCAAACGCTATTACAACCAGATGAATAGGAAAGGATGAAGAATATTGTGACACAAGAAAAAATTATACATTACAGCAAGCGCTCTTTGACCGCACTGTGCCCAGTTCCCTTACAGGTGCCTTTGTGAAAACAAATGTACTTAAAAAAACAAGGATGTGGCTCTCCACTAGTCACCACACAACACTGGGTATGTCCAGAAGAACCAATGCAGCCTGACATTCAGTAATCAATTGCTGATCCTATGAAAATATTTGT
Source organism: Pterocles gutturalis (assembly GCF_000699245.1). Taxonomy (NCBI): domain Eukaryota; kingdom Metazoa; phylum Chordata; class Aves; order Pterocliformes; family Pteroclidae; genus Pterocles; species Pterocles gutturalis. The sequence goes on from NW_010135455.1 coordinate 37,935, forward strand.
TCAGCAAGAAGCACATTTATTCATTTTCATTTTAGGTGCAGAAATAAAAATAATCAGGGAAAGTGATGTGGAGAGGCTTCAATACAAGCAGAGTATAAAAGCGCTACTGCATACTAATAATAACATCCTTCACATCTGACATTTTATTTCTTTCACAGTGGTATCATGGAACTTAAAATAAGAGCTGATGCATAATAAGGAAAGCAATGATAAAAAATGAAGCTTAAATATGTGAAGATACTTTTAAACATTTATGAAACAAGGGTTTTAAAATATATCTGTGGGCAATATTTTATAATAGAACAATGAGCCTGAATAATGTTTTCATTCTTCTTCCCTTTTGAATAACAGAAAAGACTTCTATATTGCTAAAGAGAGGTGCAGGGTACTATTTTAACACCATCCTCTAATGCTTGCTTTTTCTGTTACTCGTAGAACAGAGTGATCCTAAACTTCACAAAATAAAGACAGATCTTTGGTTTTCCCAGTTACTGAAAGTAGTTGCATTTGATTTTTGAGTTTTTTAAAAAAAAGGAGGGGAAAAAAAATATTATAGAGAACAGCATCAGTATAAGATGAGATGTTCTCTCTCCAAATCACAAACCATCCAAGGTGGAATTTCCCTGGCATTTTTCATTGGCTAAAGTAATTTCTTGCAGTCAAAAAGTAATGTTTCGAACATTTCAAATCTGGAGATGAATATATCACCGCTTTGAGAAATTTCCCTTGATCCCTTTATTACTTAAGTGTAATGCCTCCTATTCACTCACTGAAGAAGTCTGACTGTCAAAAAGAATAATGATTTCCAGCCTTTTCACTAGAAAATACCAACATTGCTGCAAACCCTGTCTCTGTACAGATTTTGAGTGGTTACACCAGCACCTCATTACAACAGAGCACAGGCATACAAGAGAAGTCAATGTAAAATGAAATAGGCTTGGGATGCACAGCAAGAGACCCATGTCCCTAATACAGTGCGTATGACAGGGCAAGAGCTGCTGAGCACTTTGGACACAGCCCCAACTTACCCACGAGTTTGCAGACCCAACAGTGCATCACCAGAGCACCATTTGGGATCACCAGAGCTCTGGGAAGGAAGCCAGCGTATCTCCTGCTTGCTCCTTCATGCTGAACCATCCAGGCACACCCAGCCCTGTGTTACCCATGCACCCCAGTCCTGCCTTCCTGCTCTCTGCCTTTCTCGTTGTTTTTCTCCAGGCAACAGTTTTGTTCTTTCGGTTTTTAAACAATGTTTAGAAATAGAAGAGACTGAACTGAAAGGCACAAACCGATGGAATATATTGATCTTCTGCCTTCTGCAACAGCTTAGGTTGTTCTGCAGTTTGTCCCAGCTGAGTGGACTTTTATCATCCCCATTTTCCGGATGGGGAATGAGCTACCAGGCAACTCACCTAGTTGTTTAAGGTCATGCACATAGGTTTTCCCAAAAGAGAAGGTTTGTGCTAGATCACAGAGCTCCCAGGCTGACATTGAAACCTTTAAGCATCTAGTCCCTTCAAGGGGAGGAGTCATGCCCAGCTCACTGGCCATCTTTTGACACAAAGGGTCTGAAGGTTTCACAGATGAGCCCTGTGCTTTTTGTAAACTCAGCAAGTTAAGTGGGATCAAATGTAGAAAACCCAGTGTCAAAAAATTTTACAATTCTGTTGTTTTGGTTTTCCAGTGTGTAAACTTCGAACATATACGAGTTTAAATAAACTGAAATGATAAAACATAATAATTTTTTTCTGTCAAAACCCATTGGGGTTTTATTACATGTTTTTTGGTTTACATATTCAAAAATTTTACAATTCTGTTGTTTTGGTTTTCCAGTGTGTAAACTTCGAACATATACGAGTTTAAATAAACTGAAATGATAAAACATAATCAATTTTTTCTGACAAAACCTCATTGGGTTTTGTTACATATTTTTTGGTTTACATATTCAAAAATTTTAAGTTACTCTAGAATTCATTATGAATTGTTCTAAGTATAGAAATAATTGTATTAAAGACAAAATTACTGGACCAGTTTTGACATAGCCTGTATATCAGTCTACCTAAAAATAAATCATAACTGTGAGTCACACTTGAGAAGAATTTTGTAGGGCAGTGAACACCCGCTCTTTGCCCCCCTGCCACCCAAAAAAAAAGAAGAAAATGGTAGAACCAGAAAATCCTGGCTCTTTACCTTCATATTCTGGAAATTTAGCCTGAAAAAATAAGATTCAATGGTTACCCCTTTCCAGTGCTTTCTCACATATACTCAGTTTGATGAAAGCCCAGGACAAGAGGTGAAAATATCATCACTATCATGTAAGTGTCTGTGGCTTGTGCATCACTTCAGCATCTACAGCAGTATCTGCAGCAGTAGGACAATTTCTGAGAGCAGCAAAACATGTTGTGATGGCATTGTCCTCTTTCCATCTACTGTAATACTGAGAAGCAACCAATAACCTTTCACTGTTTTACCCGAATTAAAAAAATAAAAAATAAAAAAAGCCTAATACAGAAACATTGTCTATTAAAATGTATTCAACATCTGGACAAATGGGAAAATATCTTCCTATCAAAAGACAGCAGGTGTGTCAAGGGACCTGCTACTGTATTGACAACTGATAAATCCCAGTGAGGCACTCCAGCAAGCCTCTCCACTGGGGGACACACAAGTAACACTGGTAGCAGAATGGGGGCAGAATAAGAACCTCTTCAGAGAAGGCAGGGCTGCATCCCTCATTTAATTACAAATCATTCTGAAAAGTTTCCCAGACTGCATATCTGCTCCTCTACTTTGCAGCCCCATGGAAAAGAAAGAAAAGGAAATCTTAATTGCAGTCACTGGGGTTTGTGGGAAGCTGCCTCTTTGCTGTTATGTTGTATTAGTCTAGGTCCTGGTTGAATATTTTTTTCTTCCAGTTGTCTCACATTGCACAATGTGCAAAATTTCAGTGTCCTACTGCAATATTATGAGATTCAAAGTAGTGGAGTTTCTTCCTGAAGCTACTTACATTGACCACAAATTATTTTAGCATCACCATTTTTCCCTTACTAAAAATAAATAAATAATGACCCAACAAGCAAAGAAACAAAGAAAAAAAAAATCCATCAACCTAGAAGAAACCAAGATACATTTGAAAGGTTACATTTATCTTGCCAGCTTAGGTAGTTGGCAGTGAAGACAAGCACTTCTGACAGTCACTTTTTAAAATCCACAGAGTGGATAATGGCAATACTCAGCTCACCACATTTGCTGTATTTGAACATTTCCTGGAGCACTTGTGTTTCTTCAGGGTTCAGTAAGAGGAGCTACTCCACAACCCAGACATTCAAGACTTGCATGGGAAGGTGAATGCATAACTTTACACTTCTCAGAAAAGCTACATTAACCATTTATTTATGTAGCCCAAATCCTGAAAAAAAAAAAAATTAATTAGATTTTGTTAATCCCTTTCACTCTGTGAGAGATTGTGGTCAACCAAAACTGATCCTTGAAAACAGCCAGCATAGTACTTGGCATGGCATGTTCTGCTGTAAGAGGTAATTAACCTCTTACAAAGGGCATCTTTCATCACAGATTAATTTGAAAATTAAACATTTCAGCAGCAGATAAAACCACCAGCCGCAAGACCCATGGAAATAGGCTGCACAGGTAGTTGACTGGAAATCCCAATGTTTTATGCTTTCTCCCTAGGTCAGCTTCCTCCAGCAAGCACAGAGCAGCATCCAGGCTAACAGCTCTGCCAGGGTTGTCATCTGGGATGTGCCATCCCCAGAAGAGGACAGAAAGAAGGTGATGGCAGCAAGGGGAAGGCAGCAGTGCCATTGCTACAGGAGAAGGAAGCAATGGCAGCAGTTCAACTCAACCAAGAAATTCGAGTGCTCTGATGGATCTAAGGAGAGAGGGCAGCAACATTCAGGAAGCAAAAATGCAAGGGCAAGACATTGAAATGTATGTTAGAAATGAAATAAGTAAAAAATAATTAAAATTTTTAAAATATTTAAAGCAAGAAAAAGAACAAAAATAGCCCAGTAGGAATTCAAAGATCTTTGTAATTAACAAAAAAAAAAAATTGCTTTCAGTATTTATCCAGTCTACATAAGCTCATGATCAGCGTTTGATTTTCTTTTTACATCTACTGATTTCAAGCACTAGACCTCAAGTCTGGAAACCATCAGCCACAGGCTGGTGGCTCTTTGAAAATCCAGCTGGCCAACATCAAGCCACTGAATTTTTTCAGCTAGCGCATTGTTACAGCAACATTTCCCTGTCAGAAGGATATGAGAAGCTCTTGCAGCACAATACACCTCTGATAATCCAAGTGCTCACTTTGAAGGATCACACAAAACATCAGAGAGGTCCGTTCCTCTGGCTATGCAGGAATAGGAAGTTACGTCTTCAACCACATAAGTCATCACCTGCTACTAGAATGAGAAGCACCCGTGTAGCAGGGGGTCTGCCATCTGCTCCAGGTGTAAATGCAACTATGCCAGGTAGGAAAAAGTATGGGTGAATGAGAAACACAGCCACAGCTTGGCAGAAACTAGAGGTGTTACAAAGAAAAATGGCTTGCAATGCTCTTGTTTCTTGTAACAGAACAGCCTATTTTACATAAAAAAAACCTTGAACACATTTCATTTAAACACTGCATGATAACTCAACAAAATGCTCAAGTACCCCAGAGGAGGGCCAATTTATACAAGCAACTAAATCACCAGGACTTCCCCAGACATTCACATTAAGCTAAAACCTAATGTTAAACAAAACAAACAAACAAAAAAACCCCCGCAAAAATCTCAACAGAAATCTGGTAAGCAGGTGAGGGGATATTTCATAAAGACAACTACTAATTTTTTTGCTATGATTCACCTGGTGAGTAACCCCCTCAGCTGCTGCTCTCCAAGCAGCAAGGAAAAGTTGATTAGGGTACAAAATGGCTGCATGATTAAAGAGGTTCCTAACAATGCTGTGGGATCTACGAGGGCAGAAGTCTGGGGTGAGGAAAGCTCATTGCTGTAGATCCATCTGCCTGCTTATCCTCACAGCAGGTCAGGGTGGTGGCTGACTTCTGCAGACAGCTTCTGCCAGAGCTGCTGCCTGTGGTACCACCCAAACTTCTTCCCTAGGGATTACTGCAAAGATGCCAACTCACTTTTGGGTATTTTTCTGTTCCTTTGCATGGTGTCACATTAATGCTTATAGAAATCCCTCACCTAGGAAGGGACTGAAATTTTAAATTACATGCAGATATTAACCGGCTATTCCTGTCAAACCTATCCAATAAAAGGCTTTTCTAATCTTACCGCTATTCCAACACAATAAGCACTAAACTTCCTGAATTCACTTTGTTACATAGATTTAGCTTGTTTAGGGCATGCAGCCTCAAAAAGTAATGGTTACACAAAGAAAAATATGGTTTCACAGCAGAAAGCCATTTACACAGGTCCCAAGTGCAGATCTGGAGTCACCCAGCATGGAACTACTCCAGAACTGTTCATAGGGTGTCTGACCACTGCTGGAGCAGCAACAGAAACTTCAGTTCTCACTACTAACCCACATTAGATACCCAAAACCTCTCCCAACCCAATCATTAAATCCTAAGAGATATTCAAGAGATACACATACACAAGAAAATAATACACACAATTGAAAATAGTTTTTCTATGAATCATACAGATCAGGTACAGGATTTTGCTGAAGTCAGCTTTGCTACTGCTGCTTATCTGAATACACAAAGTCAGGGGAAAGTATGTAAAAAACCTTTGTTGATCTATCATCTTAGGTGCTGGGTATGTTACTGCAAGTCTCTTCTTCCTAAATTGCCTGTTGTTAACAACTCCTTATGCCTAAAGCATCGTGAATACAGAAGATGTCCTTGGGAGCTTTTCAGTGTAGCTTCTACCCCTTCCTCATGCACTGGTGGCATTTCTAGTACAGCTGCAGCTGGTTTGAGCAAACCCAGACTCACAGCCAATACAAATTACCTGCCCAAGCTTGTGCCCAGGGGTTTTCACTTAACCAGGCATTTACAGCTGAACACCATTTGTAAGAAGCCAAAAACTGACCTGCTGAAGACCAGGCTGTTGTTGGTACATGAGAAAATCCAGACACAAGCTGAATTTGCAATTTTAGGCAGTAGTTTAAGCATCCCATAGAAGAAAATGTGTAGTCTGATGAAAGCAGGATTGTAAACTGAAACAATAATCTTTTGTAATTCTTCCTGCAGAGAAAGCCTCCAATGTGCCTGCATGACTAGGGAGGCAGACAAGTAGGGAAATGAGGTCTTTCATTTCTTGCCTCCTTCTCAGGGTCAAAATTCCTTAGCACCAATTTGTAAAATGAAATGGGGACTCTTGTAGCCCTCAGGATAATCGATTAGCTGACAAAAGTGAAACGACATCTTCCAGACTCGTTCATTAACAGAAGTAGAGTCTGTGTTAGAGAAGGGTTTGCTTCACCTAGCAGGAAGCTCCACATCACCACTGCCTTCAGAGCTGGGTCCTGCTTTGGCTTGGATCAGAGGAAAAGCCAACCATGGCCTATTACTGCTATTTTTAAGACTAAAACTCCCTTATACTGAACTGACACTCATCCGAGAATGGCACAATTATCTACATCAATAAGGCAGTAGGAAGAGAAGCTGCAGACATCTTCCAGCACAAGGAATTGCACCCCTCGCAGTCTCTTCAGGAGAGCTCACTTCAAGCTTGTGCAAATGCCACTGGAAGACAACACACAACCCTTTCCCATCATAGCCTTTTCCCAAGAATTTCAGCTTCGGAGTATCAGAACTGGTGAACCAAACCTAAAAAGATGTGATCAGAAAGGAGAACAGAGTGCTGCTGCCACTGTCTGTCAGAGGCACAACGCGAGCAGGGACGGGGAAGTGTCCCAGCAAGACTACAGCTCCAGGGCACCACATGCAGCCTCCTTGGTCAAAGGAGCACCAGCAAACAGAAGACAGCTTCTGGGCACAGACTCTTTTGTACCACCACAGGCAGCTGGCATGTGCACAAAGTCCTCACCCCTAAAGCTCACCCACCAGTGGACTCCAGCCAGCCTGAAGCACAATGGAAATGGAGGGGAACTTTTCCAAACAAGAGTTTCCATCCCTGAGTCGGAAAGTTGAGCCGAGTTCTGGGATGGCAGAGGCAGAAAGCTGTTCAGACAAACATATACAGAAAAACCCGCAGTATAGAAGCCAGCTCTTACCATGATTTGAAATTAGGACACAGAAGAGGGGACCAGAGGTCCTGCCCCGCCTGGGTCTGCAGGCTAGAGTCGGGTGGGGGGAGGAGGAGGGCAAAAGGGAATAGTGGAAAGGTGAGCCTAAGTGGCAGCACAGAACAAAACTTGGTGCCTGAGATCCTATTAAATATGTATAAGCACAGCCTGTCCCACAGGTATAGGCACTGCACGACTTTTGAGCAGCACATGTTCTCACTGTGATGGCACACATGGAGAGTCACTCCTGGGAGACAACAGCAGCAGCTCTTCCTGTGGCAGAGATCACCACGTCCCAGTGCTCACAGCAGGGCAACACTTCAATCCCATCCATCCTCTCTGGAGTGCTGCAACTGTCACATCCAGTCTCACCAGGGATGGCTTTGTGGCAAGTTTTTAGAATCCAAAAATGACTCACTAAATTTTCTTATATCCTTTAAAGGATGTGGCAGGGTCGCTCCATCTTTTAAGCTGCAATTTAAAGTGGATGGAAGGACTCCATCCCAACCTGGTGGGCTACTGGAGAGGCATCTCCAACAGCTAAGCAGGGATCAGAGAGGAAGGGAGCTAGTTACTTTCCGAAACTCAAGGAGAGAAACAGCTTCCTGAGGTGAGAAAAAAGCTTCAGAGAAGGCTAACTGCTGGGACAGTCATACAAGAGGTGATTGCAAGCCTGATCCAGTACAGGAGAAAACAGAAAGCTGCAGAACACCATGCGTGCAGCTGTGCATCACCTCCCCCATGGTGAGCAGGCACAGTGGGAATGCCGTGTGGTAGTTCCCCATCCCACCTCTCCTCAGATACCTACATGTCTGCAAGGAAGCAACTATTTAGCTTGCAACAGCAGAGACAAGTAGGGAGAGGCAGAAACATCTTTTCTTTCATCTTCTGTCTCTGCTGTGACAGAACATTAGTGCTTTTACTGAATGATTTACCAGTACCGGTTGTGAAAGTGGAGAAGCAACTCTGAGTAGAAGGAAGAATTGAGAATAGAGCCAGCTGGAAAAAAGATTTCCATAAAGCTAATTTTTAGCCAAAGCCCTTTTTTCCTCCCCCTCCATGCACATATCTCTGTAGGAAACTTCATAGAGTAATTACTCTAATGAATTGGTCCATGGGAGAAGAGGCAAACATACACTCCAATACTTGGCCAGCTCTAGCTGACATACTCTCCAGAAGAACAATATTTAGGATTTTACACTAATGGCTTGCATCCAGTAACTAATTAATCCTCTCAACACAGAAGTATATGATTTTTTTTCCTTAATGTTAAAAAAAGTGCACTATCTCATGCCAATCTGCAATTACAAAATGTTCACTTCTATACCAGAGAACAGGAATGCTATTCTAGGGGCTGATGCTGCAGGTTTGCACCAGCTCCACGCTTCCTATGAAGACAGTATTCGCTGAAAACCAGTGCATCACAGTTAACCACTGCCAGTCACCTAAAAGGCCAGATGTTCAACAAGAAATTAGCTCCCTTAAATCCATTCAGGGAAACTAGTTTCATAGTCTAGTGTCTCTTTAAGCATGATGATGTTTATTTCCCCAGCAAGGTCTAAATCCAATTCAAGCACATTTGAATATACAGCAGCATCTATCGTAGTGACTTTACAGCCAAATGTTGATATAGTTTATTGCCTTGCTGTCATAAAATACTGCTGCATGCCTATCAGGAGGAGACTTCAACTCCATCCCTGAGGTAGAATATTCTCTGATGGCCAATATAGCTGTGCCTCTGTAAAGCTGTGTGCAGCCTTCTCGAAGCAGCCAGAAGAGGCTTGAGAGGCTCTTGCCCATGGCTGGGGCATGCTAAAACTGATCTCTGCCTGGTAGTATAGCAGGACTGCATGGAACAAGCAGAGGGATAGATTTAGATGCTGTTTCGAGGGCAGTAAGTCTCACAGAGTGGGTCATCCCCAGAAGTGGCCCACCATTAAACATCACACAACTCCCGCTTCTGCTCACAGCTCTTATATGTCCACAGTGGCAGTTAAATGATTTATTCCTCCAAAGGTTTGAGAGCAGTTTTGAGGCTTTATATTTCTGATGCACTAACTGTTTAAATATAAAGGCACAGGCCATATGGCAGTTCCTAGGATGCAATTGACTTTCAGTGCAAAGCCGCAATGAATTTAGGTAAGTTTTTATGAATATGTAAAAGAGTAATTTTCAAAGATGCATAGACTCCTTTCATAGAAAATATCCTTCTTAGCCAGACCAGACAATGACCATCAGGCAATGACTCACATCCTGCACACTCAGGTTGGCATGAATAGTTTTCAGCCCTCCCATATCCAAAGTGACTCAGCATAAAACTTGCCAAATTGCACCAAAATCTAATGCAAATCACACTCAGAGTTACAATCACAGACAGTAAAAATTAGATCTGTTCCCTCCTTGGTAAGAAATCGTTGTAAGTTTGTTGTGCAAATAGCTAACGTCTTCAGAAAATTTTCCTAAGGTCAAGCAGAAAGGCAGAAGGTGGAAGTAAAAGAGGATGAGGAGTGAACATTTGGCCAAAAATAAATAAAAATAAAGGCACTCATACCTGAGGAGCCCAACACATTGCCTTCCTTGAGGACTCATTAGAGATAAAGGACCTCTCAGCCTGAGAGGTGAAGACAGAGGCAGAAAAGGGCATCAAGGAGGAACGGCAGAGGCAGAAGAGATGAAGAGCAGGGCAACAGCGAGGAAGTTAGGCTGCAGGGAGCACAAATCCTGCCAGAAGATGAACAGAAGGCATGGCTTCTCTGAAGAAGCAGGAGGATTCAGGGACTCCTTCGTTACACAGGTTCAGGACAGAAAGGACCACCATATGTTCAAGGCTGGAGGCTGGCTCCATTAGCACAGGCAGCAGCAAGGCAGAGCTGCAGGAAGGAAGCAGGAGCACTGCATTCGCTGCATTGACAGGGGATGCCCTGTGATGTCAGACGGCACTTGGAGAGGAGACACAGAACAGAAACAGCTAAAGAAGCTGCAGATGTGAATAAAGCTCTCTAAGAATAAAAATGGAGGATGAACCACCAAAATGGACAGCCTCTTCAAAACAAAACAAAAAACATAAACAAAAAACCAAACACAACCAAACAAAAATTAACAAACAAAAACAACAACAAAAAGAAAAGGCTGAAAAACAGTCTATAAAACTACAGAGCCACTGACCAAACTCACTCAGGATCATTGTGTATAAAATTCTGAAACTGCTGAAGCTACATTATTTAAAGTTGTTTTGCAAATATATTACAAAAGAGCACACGCACAGTTACAGACTGAGGATGACTTGTATATTCAAATACTCAAATATTCAAGCACACAATTACTTCACTGACAGTTTTCCAAAAACTACAAACCTTTAAGTCTTAAACTGGGAAATCAAGACAGTGAGCACTGACACCCTCAGAAGTAAGGCCCTGTGTACTTGCAGGAGAACATCATGTTAAGAAGTACAGTCAGAAAAGTATCCAAAATGATGGTGAGGATTCAGCTGGGACCTCCTGAAAGTGAGACAGGTTAGAACAACAGCTTCAGGTGGTGAAGGAAGGTACAGATCTGATATAAGAGGGATAAAAGGACAGCATACCCTGAGATCTGTACCACTAAGAGAGTCAATACTAGCTGGAGTCATGCAACAAGCTGACCAAGAGGTCCCTTCTTTCTTTTTTAATGAACTGGAAAGATTTTCTCTTGTGCACTTCATAGTTCCTGCTTTTTCAACAGAAGTAGAGAGCTCTCTTGCAATTGATCTACCTTGTTGCCTGTTCTAGTAAAGAAACCCAACATCTTTTGCCAGCAGCTGAAGAGGTCACCATCTGAAGTCAACCTGCATCCTTTGATTGCTTTAATACAAATGAGACTAAAGTATTTTGTATTTTTTGAGCATCTTACTGAAGTCAGCATCAAAGAGGAAACTAGAAGCAGGCACGTATTTTTCTTTGCTCACATCTTTCTGTCAGCAGACTCCAGTGCTGATCAAGACGACTTCATTCAAGGCAGTCCCTCAGCTGGTCCAGACTGATAAACAGCCCCCATGGGCAGCAGATCCCCGCGATCCCTAAATCATAGGAACATTTGACAAGGCTTCAAAGTCACTTCTTAGGCTTTGCTAGAAACTCTGAATTAATTTTTCCCTCCTCTGCATAAGGAGAAGTACTAATTCTTACTACAGATCCAAAGAACCAACACAGGATGAATCACCTAATGAATTACTCAAGTATTTGATTCCCTGCAGATGGCCTCGCTTCCTAGTGCACCTCCCTACATGCTGCTCTATTGCCTTCTCTTTGTGGCTTATGCAGTACTGTAAGTCAAAGTGTGAGTCCTGGTATTCCAAAACAACATGACAGAAACATCAGTAACTGGACAAACATTGTTTTTCACCCTGGAGATGGCTTCTACAGCAGGCTGTGCCCTATACTAACCTCTCAGACACCGTTGAAGCATTTACTATGTAAAGTTCAGCCAACCATACAGAGCTGCATTATAAAGTTTTGTGGTTATAGACCATCCAGTTCAAACATGATACACTTGCAGGCAGCCATGCAAAATCCAGCTGGAATCCAAGAGGGAAACCTAGCTCTTCTGTTTCAGTGGCAGCTATGAAAACAGTGGCCATACACATTGCTTGCCCCAGGTTTAAACCAGCAGGCTTAACAAGAATTGTTCTACCCAGTCCACCCTCAGCTGTGCACATTCAGCCATGTCTTCTCATTCAACACAGAAATAAAAGCCAGTTCCCTTGCACAGAAATAATAACCGCCACTCAGCAGCATCATCAGGCTCTTACCCCCTTCCACAAGCCAGCACAAGAGGAGAATGTCATCCTTGACATGCTGGCTAATTTCTGTTGCTAGAATTAATTCAGAATGCCAATGCAGATCTAATAAAATGGCACAGCTTCTTCCACTACTACTTTCAGGACAGTATCTCAGAACAACACCCTCCCAAGGTAGCAGAAATGAGGAATTTTCATTTCAGCATTACATTTTTCAGAGGAAAGAACAGACAGAGAGCAGCAGGAAAAGCCAGCAAGAATTACACTAGCTAAGGCGTATTTTAGGTAGTAAATGCAGACAAGCAAAAAACAGGTCATTGGGAAAAATAAAAGATGATCAGAGGGCTGGAGCACCTCTCCTAGGAAGACAGGCTGAGAGAGTTGGGGTTGTTCAGCCTGGAAAAGACAAGGCTCCAGGGACACCTTGCAGCAGCCTTCCAGTACCTAAACAGGGCTACAGGAGAGATGGGGAGGGACTCTTCATTAGGGAGTGTAGCGATAGGATGAGGGGTAATGGTTTTAAGCTGAAGGAGGGCATATTTAGACCAGACATTAGGACGAAATATTTCCTGTGAGGGTGGTAAGGCACTGTCCCAGGTTGCCCAGAGAAGCTGTGGATGCCCCATCCCTGGAGGGGTTCAAGGCCAGGCTGGATGAGGCTTTGAGCAACCTGGGCTAGTGGAGGCGGTCCTGACCATGGCAGGGGGGTTGGAACGAGATGATCTCTGTGGTCCCTTCCAACCCAAACCATTCTGTGATTCTATAGTAGCAGATACTCCAGCATCATGTAAAAAGGATCCCACTACAGTGATGAATTTGCCATGAGAACACAGGAAGTTAACATAACAGCTACAAGTACTAATGCTTAGCATCTTCTTGTTTCCTATCCAACAGGACAGAGAGGACACTCCAAGGAGATCACAACCATGCTGATTTGTGATCTTTTTTGGCATAACTATTGGATCTCATGAGAAGAGAGTCTTAGATCAGAGCAGTCAAATAACTGTGAACTTCAAGAAATATTTAGTCTGAGTCCCTGTGGAGTTGCATTCCCCCAGAGATTCTACAGCTCAATTTTTCCTGCAACCACACAGACTGATATAGATATTTATACTCCAACTACAACATATCATGTTAAATTAAAGTAACCGCTCTCAAGGATCACTAACAAAAGCAATGAAATGAATGTCAGAAGGGTATGCGGCTTATAAAGAGCTTCCGCTTAAATGTGCAATACAACAAAAAGACATGAACCCCTGTTCTAACAAGCTGCAGAATTGCATCCAGGATGCACTAACATCATTGTGATAAACGGTAGTCTTGACTGCAGCAGGAACGCTACAAACAGGATTGCTATTAAGAGGATGGACACAGAAATGGCACTGATGCTCCAGTTTCTCTGACAGTGCAGGAATGTCCTGTCCCACCTGAAGCTGTGCCCCAGCACTGCCTCAACAGCTTGTCACTGTGCCTCCCACCAGAGTTTATATTCCTCTCCATCCATTTGAACTGTTTATATGAACAGTCCCAGCAAAAATGAACCTGCTCAGCTTCAATCATTTGCCTTTTATTAACCAAGCTCACTTGGTGCTTCTTCAGTCATTTCAACACAAATTGTTTAGGCAGAAGATCAGTGTGGGCAGCCGCTCGTCATGTGTCAAAGCTGTCAGTACAGAGGCTGCATCCCTGATGTAGCATTGGCACGTCTCATAACACATATCTTTACAATTAACAAAATTTCAGACTTTTTTAATACAGCAAGATTTATGATAATGAAAATGAATTAATCTTCAGGAGATAGCCTTTGTCCAGTTTTAATCTGCACTGTGCCAGGTTACATATCTCCAGACCTGAGTAAACATTTGGAGGCCTCACTTGTCCTCTGTAAACCGTGGAAGCACCCTGTTAGGTCTGTCCCTGCTCTTTGTCCAGATGTTCTGCTATTAATCAACCCTCCCTTCCTGTCATAAAAGTGCTTGTTAACAACAGCATACTTGGTTTTTTTTTCTATAGGGCTGCATTCAGACAGGTTGGACAGTTTTGTAGTTTTGCTTCAGCTTTTCTTCTGACAGATACTTTAATACAAGTTACCTCAAAACTGACAGCCCTTCCCCAAGGTGCAGTGCACACAGCCATGCCTTTACCCTAAGTGGATTTCTCTCCACGCTGAGTTTTACAGATGCAGCCCTCCAGCCGTAGCACAGCTCTTTACTACAGCGCATCCTTTCTTAAGCCCACACCTCAGTGACAAACCAAAAAGAGAGACAGGGTATGTGCTGGTGCCATCCCTGCAAGTGATGATCTATGAGAAACTTTTTATGTATCTTTCCACTGTTACGCACTCCTCCCACCTCCATATTTGCTTCCCTTGATAGACCCTCATGAAATTTTTCACCCTGCGTGGTTTAATCCTGTTAAGGCTTTGCCCTGCAGCCCGGTAACTCCCACTCTCTCCAGAACTATATTGCACAAACAGACAACTAATCTCTGCCTATCACATGAGCTTTTCTTCCTCTTTCAGTCAACTCACATCTCAGAACATCTTTACAACTGCCTTGGACAGAGGGAAAACCTCGTCCCTTACCTGGCACCATGCTGCAAGCAGTAGCAGGGACAGACATCGTGGAGCTTTCGAGCACAAGAACCAGCCCACTCGTTTTCTTCTGCTCACAAATTCTCTTCATCTCTGGTCTCACTAGCAGATGAAACTAAGCCTCTATGTAGAGACGAATCCTATATATCGACAGCTTGTAAAAGGCTTATTACTGAGGATTGCTATGAAGTATTATTTCATGGCATAATTTGCTTTCCAGGGCAACCTGCATTTCACTAACGGCGTAGGAACTATCGGATATCCAGAGAAAGCATCCAAACCACAGCTAAGGAGGCAAGCGCAGCACAGGGCACTGGGAACAAAGCACTGTTTGCAAGCGCCAGGCATCTGTCAAACACCTAAGAAAAACTATATACAGCCATATATGAAATTATTAAGCCAATGGCATTCCCAAAATACAGAGTGTTATGTACCATGTGTATGAGGTTCATTCTGAGCTTCGGGAATAAGCTAAAACCAAGGAAGTCTCCTATGAAAAAAAAGGTTTTGTTTTGTTTTGTTTTTTTAATTTTGATCAGCTTCTCAGTTCAGTTTGCTGCTTGTGTGAGCACACAGGATGGAGTAGAGCATGGACAGGAGTGAAAACCTGAGGATATCAAGACTCTTTATTTCAGTGTCAGTGCTGACCTAGAGCCCGTAGCTGACTTAACAGATACTGCTTTGTTTTCTTTCACAACATTCACAGCAATGTTTCACAGTTTTCCCATATTTAGCCTTTTATTACCAAATGTTAACATCTAATTTCCAGAAGGAGACCCTTTGTAAAATGGATTTTACTAAGCTGATTGTTTAATATGTCAACTTTGTTCTTTTAATGATACTAAATATTTGCTGCCTTCACATTTCATGGAAAGCACACACCATTCGCCTCTGCATCACTGACTGCCATTCCCAGTCCCAGCAGCTCAGCACATCCTCAAGCACAGCAGAATACTGTCCAGAGGCAGTGGACATCTTGCAGCAACAGATCTTATTCTTTTGGAACTGCGTGCTTCAGAAATTTTGCACCGATTTGACAAATAAATTATAAAGTACCTTCACCAGTTTCAGCAAAGCACTTCTGATTTGCATTTGTGTAGTTAAAAATAGGATTCAGGGGAAAAGTGTAAGACAGACCCAGCTTGATTCAGTTCCCTGTTTATTCCCAGTGCTAAGTGAGTCAGCTAATGAAAAGCTTACGGGACAGCCAGCATCACTGGCCTTTTCTTGAAAGTCCGTTTGGAGACAGATATGATACTGCAAGTATTTGAATCCTGATCTTCCCTGCTCATGCCAGTTCTAGACAGAAAAAATTCCAGACTCCAGACGATCAACTGAGCTCACACCAATGGAGTGACCCAGGAAGTTTTCCTTGGGCAACGATGGTGCCAGGTTTCCATTCTGCTGCCCGGCTTCATTTGCAGCTCACTCCCACCCTGCACAGGCTGTGCATCTCATTTTTGACATTTCTAGACATTTTACTTAAATCTCACACTATTCCCTGCAGACTCCAAAAATCAGTGGTCCAATACAATACTGATTCAGAGGTCAACTGTGGTCTTTAGATCACCATAATAAGAACTGAGAAGATACCAACTGCTAATGAATTAGTGACACACATACTCACACTTATCTTGAAGCAGAAACCCTCTTTACACCCACTGCTCACAACATAGCAGAAGTACCCTGTTTAGTCCAGCAGCTAAGATACGCACACTCATAATTTAAACAAAAGACATTTCTTCTTGTAGACCAATATGATGAATGAATCTGAGGAAGCAAACCAAAAAAGTTTGAGAAACTTCTTTCTTGAGCAGAAGTCAATGCAACAGAGAATGAGTGCAGCGTTATTCAGTAGATCATCACCTTTCATCTATCTACAAAGCACATTTATTTCATAAATTATACCTTGCATGTTACTGTGTCTGATAAACACCATAAAAGAAGTTGCATTAGTCTGACTTTGACAGTGGGCAGTGGCAAGATGCGCACAGGATCAATCTCATCTAGACTGTTTCCATACTTCGTGCTATGTGGGACAAGTACAGACCGGGGAGCACTCCTGCCTTTGTTCATGTCTGTCAAGACAGAAGTTTTCATAACTCATACCTGCTCATTTACCACCCATTTCTTGTTACACCTCTGTCACACGTACAGTGATAGCTGTGGCTTCATGACCCACTGCGATTGTGAGTGACCCCATTCGCTTGCTTCCTGCAGCCCCTGCCTGCAACCAGCTCATCTCACAATTACTAGCTCTCCCAGGCACAGGCCATTTCCATCATGCCTTTAGCAAGCTGCGAGCACAATGAGGTCTTTCTTCAAGAGTACAGTTCCTAGGGACATCAGTAATACACAATCATTAATATGCTGCATTATAAAAATCCAACCATACACCCAACAAAACTGTGTTTAGTAATCCTAAAATTGCTATAAAGAAAAACATTTACAATGAGGGATGGAGAGATGAAGGTCAGAGAACACAACAACAATGATATAAATCAGGCAGAAGTGCTAAATGAATAGGAAACAAAAAGATTAAGGAAGCTTTGAAAAGACAGCAATGAAAAACAAAAGATGGTATAAAGCAGTGAGAAACACACACAC
This sequence comes from Pterocles gutturalis, assembly GCF_000699245.1. Lineage (NCBI taxonomy): Eukaryota > Metazoa > Chordata > Aves > Pterocliformes > Pteroclidae > Pterocles > Pterocles gutturalis. The sequence goes on from NW_010135455.1 coordinate 55,130, forward strand.
ACACACATGATCAAAAATGTCTAGGCGTCTTCTCCCTCTTGTGCTGTGAAATGAAAGAACAGTCAGAGGGGTGCGTGGCCAGCAATTTAAAGCTAAACATAAAATGTCAGCTAACAGGTTTCTGTAAAAGAAACAAGACTCTCCAATGACTGCAAGCCCCTGATTTCCTTGCAGGGGACCATTAGCTCAGTCTCAAGCTGCCTGTTTCATCCTTACCTGCAGCAAGCTTCTTGCTACTCCCCCTGAAGCAAAGGTATCTGATGCCAAGCAGGACCAGGACCAGGCTGAGTGGAGGTCTGATCCAGCTCCGCAGTCCCATGTGCCCACAGCAGCCCTTTGTCCCAAACTGGGATTACAAGTAATCCTCTGACTCAGAAAGCCCCTTCACTGCTGGTATTACTGGATGCTGAGAGTGCATCGTGCTGAGTACTTGCAGGCTTTCCCTGGCCTCCCTTTGGAGGCCTGCAGGATGCTCCCAGGCTACACGGGCTGTGGGTGCCCCAGCGTGCCTGCAGGGCCACTTCTCACAGACCCACTGCCCTGCACTCCACCATCGTCCTCTGCACACACCAACTGGAAACAGGAGCAAAACAAAGACAGTGAGTAGAGAAAAAAACCTTTAAAGTTATGTCCTCCTACAAAAGCCCCTCCGTTTCCCTGATTCCCATCCATACAAAGTAACTGTGCACGCAAGTGGCAAGCACTGGCTTCCCAAATTAAAGCAGCAGCAGCATGATCTGTGCATCTTCAGGAATCTTTTCATTGGTCATTTTCTCTGGTGGCTCCCCAGGGAATTTTAACCTCTCACAGTGCCTGGAAAAGCTATCCTCCATCTCACCACCCCTATCTATGCCCAGTCTGCCTGCCAGCCCCCAGCCACAGTACAGGGCTTCTTGCTTCTCCCACCATTCATCCTTTACCTGGGCTGCTCTTCTGCTCATAAAGGTCTTCCAGCTGACATTGCTTGGCCCACTGTAGTGGCACAACCTCCCTCCTGTTCCTCGTGTACCACCAGGCATAGCTACGCATCGTGCCTGTACAAGGCACAAACAGCTATTTAAAGGCAACCAGTCTCCTACACACAGTGCGCTCAAGCCAATGCTTTGCCACATGCAGCCCTGTTCCTTGACCAGAGCATTAAAGTTTCTGGAGCTTAGATTCACCACCACCTTTCCTCCTGATGCATGGTATGGTCTCGCTGCAGCTGCTCTTTCACTGTGTTTTAAAACTGAAAACAGTAAAATTAATTTCATTAGATTTGCAAGGTACGTAAGAGCTACTATATTTTATTATCTTCATTTGCAATTTCCTGATTGTTCTCTCATCAAAAGAATGTAGTTACTACAGTGCATGTTAATTTAGAACACATTTGTCTTTATCAGAAAAAAAAAAAGAAAGCTTTTTTTAGCTGAGACCGCAACAAAGAGCAGTGGACTCTGGCTCACCTTTTGAAAGGACTGAAGCATTTCTGTCAGCTACTGGAGTTCATGCAAAAAGCTCAAAGGTGGTTGCAGGTGGTTATGAATGGAAAGCTCTTCCTCTTCTCCAGGGCTCACTGAACACTAAACACTCAGCTTAAAACAGTAGTGGCATGCTTTTGTATATTTTAAAAAATATTATCCTGTTCACTATTTCCTTTTCATATTCATGCAAAAAAATGTCAAGCAACAGCTCTTAAGCAGTATCTGTTCTGTAACTAGACACATCTGATTACACATTCCATGATGCTCTTCAAGCTTGAAGCTGTCCCTATTTCTGAAGATAAAAATGCACTTCAGAGAAGGAATGCAGAGAAAATGAAATCAAGCCACCTGTAATTTCGGTTTCATTGCCCCAAAACGGACGGCCCAAGTTATATCCGAATCAGTCAAGAGAGGAAAACTCGAAAGCAGTCCAGCACTAGGTCCTTGGTGTCCAAACTGTGAACTGAGGCAGCATTCAGTGTGTATTGCTCACAAAGAAAAAACTTGGGGATAAAAAATGCCAGACAGCCACTGGCAGCCTACTTGGGTACACTGTGCAGATCTGGGCAGCCTGTTTGGGCATGGAAGAGTTCTTGAATTTTGGGGAGCTAAGCCTAGCTAAAACTGTAACACTAAGTCTTGCATTCAACCCCAAGGAAAGTAAGATAGATTTTAAACCTTAAGTGTAATTTTTATTTTGTGGCTCTCACAGATTAACATGGACTCACCAAGCAACAGCAAACAGTTACACAGTGTAACAAACTCCAGAAGCATTGATTTAGTAAGATAAGACCTTTCAGAAAATTGACATGATCCGTACCAAGGTCTAAAGGCAATGAGATGTTACAGAGCTCTTCACAGGTTTGACATTCTGGGCCTTTGCACATAAGGAACCCAACAGGATTGCAGCCATGACTTCCTCTTCACACGGACTGAACAGATCATAAGGCAGTACTTCCACAACAGGAAACACAGTAACAATTAACTATTATATTCTCATCAGCAACCTCTGGCTTTTAGTAACTGTTTCTGGAGGATTCCCACTTGCACTTTGCAGGTGGCCCACAGATAACCCAGATTTCCACGAGCCGCAGGCACACCAAGGGCCAAATCTCTGTTTAGCAGACTCTTCTGTGCCAAACCTCAGCAGCATGAAGAACACAGACCTTTTATTCTGCTCTGGATTTAGAGTATCCCAGCAAGCAGCCTCTGAAGTAGTGAGTCCTGTCCACTCATGGTCTTGGAACAGATGACATTGGAAATCCAGCCCAGAGAGCTGAGTTCGCCTGTAAGGGAAGGACTGCACCCAGTCTTGAGATAACCACCAAGCCCTTCTGGCAACTCAGTGATTTAGCATTTTTCTCATTCTTCTTGTTAAAATACTGCTCTCAAAATACTTTGCGCATCCAGAAGCTAGGAGCACGGTTTTAATCCTTCCCTCCATCAGTAATTCCCTCAGTTAAGTCTTCCCCTGGTTCTCAACCACCGTTTTTCCCTAGCACTTCAATGTCAATCGTGCAATTAGTACAGCAGCCGAGAACTATGGCCCCTCTGTAGCATTATCTCTGTGTGTAAATCCAGAGAGGGGAAGAAAGGCAGGGCCTGCTGCAGTATTAAGACCAGAGCCAACAGCAGGTGGGAAGACAGAGGAAAGAGACAATAAAAATAAAGACATGCATAATACTTCTCCAATCAGAAACAGCAATCACAGCTCACCACCTGCTCTTAATGCTCTTTGCAGTGGACCAACTCATCAGAGCAATTTGCAGATGAATACAGTTAGTTGTTTAGTTTAGGTAGCCACAGAGATTACAGGGCTGTAGAGATTACTATGCAAAGAAAGGAGAGCACTTATGTGTGGACCAAGCAATCATGCAGTGGATGTTATATGCTTTGAGGGGTTTGCAGAAAGGAATTAGAATGTGTAAGAGATTAAAAAAAATGGGGAAAATTAATCAAAGAAGAATGGAGGGTAGAATGTCAGGCAAGCCACAGGGGTTTATCTCTTCCAATACCCAGGAGAGACACACAATAGAAATGGTGAAATAATCTCCCTAATTAGAACAAGAAAAAAAAAAGTCACTGGCATATAGATACACCTTTTATGTGACAGGAGAAAGATCAAACGGTCTTTTCTCATGTCCAGTTTTGGTGCTATACAAATTATTTAGCACCTGAACATTTGTGCTATAAGAAACACAAGCACAATCTCAACAGATGAGTCAAAACCCTGTGAAGGCATCAACTAAACCTGAGCAGGTGTCCCTGCACACAAAGCTGTGGCTCTCCCTTGTGTAACCTCTGCTTGAGAACAAGCCTGCCTTCTCCTTTTAAGCCATCAAGTTTTTCTTTTCATTTTTACTGTTTAGCAAGACGGAACCATGTTGCTAACCTAGCTTTCTTTAGAAATTACAATGTAGAGAGATGCCTCTTTGAACTCAGTAGGTTTTCCAGAAACACACCTTTTACTTTCACTGGAAAAATACCACCACATCACCTCAATTTGTTCATTCGCAAGCATATTGCTAAGCTATTATTCATATGCTGGGAAATATTTTGCTAGATGGCAAGTCTGTCAAGCGACAGTAATATTTCTTGTTTGCAACAGTTACATCACATGAAGCATAATCCCAAATAAAAACTGTTTATAGGGTTTTCTGTCTTGTTCTTGTCAATCACTACATACCAGACTGGTTATCACTGTTGATTTGTTCTTGTTTTCCTTTGAATATTTTTCCTCCTTTAAGGTTTTTTCATAGACACAGCTGACATTGTTCTGAGTTCATCTCTTTATATTTTCCTTATGGTTTTGCAGTGACTTGACAAATATAACCACAGGCTGCTTCTGGCATCCAAACCCCTCCTCCTTCTTCTCTCCTCTAGCTTACACCATCTTTCAAGGTATAATTTTAAGGTTATTTGCCTTGGACATAACTGTAACTTCTTCATGGCAATTTTTCTTCAAATAGACTGTGGATCTTCTTATCTACTACTTCTTCAAAGCCATCAGTCAGGTTTACACCTATCTGATCTTACAGTTGGTACAAGATGACCTGAAGGTTTCATACCTATCTCCACAAGTTGTCTTTCTCTTTCCTTTTCAAATCCTGGCATTGATAAAGAGCCAGAAGTCATTTAGAGTTTTAATTACGGACACAAACACAACTTAAAATAAGCTTCTGTCTGGGTGCAACAAGGGCTCAGTGTTCTCTGGGGGCCTGGACACATCCCACCACCCCAGCCAGGGAGCAGTGCAGGCCAGGTGCAGCCCCAGCCCCGGGCATCAGGCATCTCCGTGGGGACAGGGATGAGCTGAGGCCAGACCAGGACATCAGCCCATAAGTGGTTGGGAGATATGGTGTGGGGGACAGGACCAGGATTTATCTTGCTGCTTTCCACTCCTCGCTGGACCCTGCCCCATGCATGTTTCTCAGGAGGCGTCCCAGGGACCTCTGCCTCATCACTGCCCTACCACAGCAGTTGTGCCACATCTTTTGCACCTATGTCATCATTCTTTCATTCATCATTCATCATTCTTTCATTCAAAAGTGCTATGTCATCAGCAATTTTTTCCTGGTACTTGAAAACTGTCCTACGGGGCCCCATTATCCTCACACCATGAAGGGAGAAGATTTCATCCCATTGCTGCACACAGGCCTGGCACACATTGTCTCCAAGCTATGCATATACAACTGAGCTTAAAGGTATGGCTTTATTTCCCCTCCAGCGATAAAGGGCGAGTAGCTTTTCTTTGAGCTCATCTAGAATTAATCAAGATGTAGGCATCACTTGTCTACAAACCCCCTTTTCCCGAAGCCATCTGCAGAATGACATTAAGAATGGCAAATTAGCTACTGATAAACCATCTAATTTGCATTTGCAGCTACTGCAGACAAGAAACTGTTGGGCTACAGGTAAGATTCAGCACTGCTTTTTATCTCTATTGTCAGCTCAAGAGAAAAACAAACCAACTACATCCAGTGATGAAGCATCGAAGAGATCTATGTGGGATAAAAGAAACTAGATCTGAATGCATAAGCAATTCAGATACACAAATACTTTGCAGAGCATACTCCAGTCATCAGTAAGCACTTAAATTCAGAATGCATTAAATCATGCCTTTAAATGAGGGCGAAAAAGAGCAAATACTAATTGACAAATTGTGGTGACATACACCAAAAAAAACGTGGTGAACATGCAGTCCTTCTGACTCCTTCTGCCAGCCAGCACTCCTAGGATTTTCTGCCTCAGCCAATTGCCGCTGCCTCCCTCTCCCACCCAGCTCTCTGGGAAAGTGATGTTCATCAGCATGCAATGCCTTTACATGATAGGAAACAATCTGGCTGCTGGTATTTCAGTTTAACTGGCTTCTCTAAACTACTGATTCCAGAATCACCACATCTATCTGCCTTCATTGCCGATTTCAGCCTTCCTTGTCAGGGCAGTACCAAACTGGTCTGCCAGTAATCAAAAGGCAAAAACATGGTGATCATTATCTAAAAAATCCTTTCTCCCCTTTATAAGCATTTATATGCACGCTTTACACATGATTCCAGGCACTCTTTCATTATTTCTTCTATCAAGTATCTATCATGCACTTATTTTAATGAGTGCTTCATCCATATGGTAAGTATGCACGCAAACTCAAATTATTAGTAGTGCTATGCATTTAGTTTATGCTATGTATCTTTCAACATTATATTTAGTCATCTCCCTGTCCGCACATCCTCCTCCATACAATATCGCTGGTGCCTGGTGGAGACGGTTAATCCGTTCATAGATACACATATCTTCCACTCAATAATATCTAATATTTTATTTTATCTACTATGCCCTGTTCAGGTACAAATTTGGATTTAAGATTATTCAGGCCTTTGTGGTTGTGCTTTATCCTACATTACAGAAGTGAGGCAGTGGTAGGTGACACTGCTCACAAGAGACAGTCACTCAACTGATAAAAGAAGATAGATCCAGGCAACTTCAGGCACACACAGCTTGCCTTTATTGTGAATCTCTTGAGCACTTAAAGCCCAGCCCTGGTTTCATTACACGTGAAATTACAGCAATAGTAACTTGTCAATGGAATCATGTTAGCATGTGATGAGAATCTGCCTTTGATGGAAACATGACTGCAATAATTTTCTTTTAAATATACAAAATACAGATGATTTATACTTTAAAGCTAGCTACAGCTATCACCAGCCCAGATCTGAGCTACATTTCAACACTGCAGCACCCATATTTGGCACAGAAAGGACTTTTCAAATTAAAAGAAAAAGAAAATACAACAATTTCCTACATGTTTGGGGGCACTCTATTTCCAGAACATTTCAGGGTTTTTCTGCTTTAGGGTCACAATAACTTGAGTTTGTCCAACCCCAGGAAAAATGTTAATATAGGATGAATGAGTCCCTTGGGAATTTATATCTATTTACCCAAAACAAGCTGCAGGTCACGCGAGCCAGAATGGTTCTTCTTGTCTCAATCAGGAAATATTTCCTTCCAGTTTGTCAGGAAGATTAACAGAACCAGAACTGACAGCTTATTGCTGTTAAAGAGACAGGCCATGAAGTGCTAGCAACAGGAAGCAATATGGTAGGTTAATGAGTATCATTGTGAACCTTCCTCTACAGCCTAATTAGTGGTTTTGGTGAAGATTTTCCACAAAGGTGGCCAGGCTCTAAAGTGTAATTACGGACCCTGGAGCTGTTGAGTCTGCACTATCCCACTAATGAAAGCCCAGTTGCTCACTGTCTCTGCAGAAGCGGGGGCCATACAGGCAGAGATATTTCTATCACACTTTCAGAAATAATGCTTCATGATGCCTGGGGTGATCCATATGGATGCCCTGATATTGCACAGTGCCTCCCAAAATGTTCCCAACTTCAGCAGCCCAGTGACCGAGGAAGCACGTCAAAACCTCTGCAGCTGCACACTGAGGAGCCCTTTAGAGACCACAGTGGAGAGGCAGAGGAGCATGCAGACACTCAGCACTGGCCATGGGACGAGACAGAGCGTGTGCGTGAGCATATCCAGGAGATTTATTCCTGAGCAGCATATGATGCACAGCTCCCATCCTTCTGTCTGGGAAGATGTGCAGGAACACAAACATCCCCTGCCCAATAGAATGAAAACTAATCAAGCAGCATAGGATGGGATAAACTAGCTGTTCAGATGGGTATGAGAGGACATAAGCAGCAAAAGTAATGGGTCAGAGGGTCTGATTCAGGATCTGAGAAGAGTTATGATTACTTCTGTCATGGTAAAAAAATTAGTTGCAGTTGTGCTTTCTTTGGTTGGTTGGTGGGTTTTTTTAGGATACCTTTTAAGCTGAAATATTTGTAATTCTGATGCTTCCTGTAGGCACTGAAACAACTCCACAATATGGCGAAACAATGATGTTCCTTCCCAGCACAAGGGAGAACAGGCAGATCTCAAGGCTGGGGAGATGAAGTCCCTTGATATCACAGAATCACAAGAAGGCCATCCCAATGTCATTGATTAGTCAGATGCATTTTTGCCTTTTCAGACACTAAGGGAGATCAGACTCAGATACAAATCATCCAGCTTCAGAGAACTGCCAAAAAAAAAAAAAAGCCTTGGGAAATGCTGAACTGTCTGTGCTATCTGGAAACTGGCAGATACTCCAGGTTTCTGGCGACTCATATAATTATTAAAAAAAAAAAAAGAAAGAAAAAAAGAAAAAAAAAGAAAAGACAGGTCTTGGCCTATTTTTAACATTTTTTTTAGCCAAGAAATCTGGTAGGTGCTATATTTCTTCTCAGAGCCTGGTGACACAGGTATGACACACCTAAACTAAGATTAATTTTTTTTCCTGCTTTTCTCCCTCAAGAACCTACTCCTTGTTCATATTCCTAAGGAGCAGGCTGCTCTGGAGCATGGAGATTTGGGGCATAAGATCAGCCACAAGATGAGATGTGCTGGCCCTGCATCTCCTCAAACAACTGAAGGTCTCAGCGATGAATGATTCATAGCTGTCCTCACCATCGCCTACTCTCTGTCTTCAGAGGAACGAAATCTTGCCTCGTCAAAAAATAAAAGCAACTGCATTTCTATCTCCTCTTTCAATATTTTTAAATTTTTATTTCATTCCTGTTGGAAGTTAGATGTTTTAAGAATAGGCTTAAAAACAAGGTTAAAAAAGAACATGCAGCAACTGCTGAAGGACTTTCATGGAGGTATTTTGTTTATTCCCATGTAGGAAACATACCGAAAAAAGATTTTAAAATGAAAAGCAGTGAAGTTTCTCTGAGGTATTTCATATTTTCCCATTAGGGGAAAAAAACACAAATAAAGAAAAAAGCATGAAAGTAGTAATTTTGTCATTACTTGGAAAAATGCAGTATCTCTTTGGAGACTTTGGACAGAGTAAACTGGACTTCCTCAGCAGTGGGATCAGAACACAGAATCCAGGGTCAAGGGTGGTTAAACCAAACCAAGCCCAGCCCAACCAAACCCTTTCTAGGTTTCAACCCAGGTGCTATCACTTGTTTCTCTCTGCTGTGGTAAACGTGGTGCAGTAGGAAGCCGGATGGAGAAACACTTGCATCCATACCTATATTCGTGCTCTAGCCTCACTGCACAATCAGCAAAGAAAAAGGCAATCTATCCCTTGCCAAGGAGTCCTTCCAGAGGCACTCCTCCAGGTGCACTCACAGGCCTAGCCGAGAGGCAGCAGTTCGGGAGGGCAATGCTGAGCTGTGCGCTCAGGGGCTTTCCCCCTGCTGCAGCGGGACAGGCTGGGGAGCTGCTGCGGGACAGGCTGCTCCATGCGAGGTTTGAGAGGGGCTCAGCAGAGCCTCTAATTTACTCCAAGTGGACTGCTGCTCCCTGCATATCAGCCTGTTTAAACAAAAACAGACAAGCAGAAAAAAAAAATGTTTATAACAGGAACAAGAGCAAAGGAAAAAAAGACTCAACATATTCTCCTATTTTCTAGACTAGTGAAAAACAATTCTCCAACAGTCCTGACAGACCTTCAGTCAGAAATAGGCTTCTAATTAAAGGTCTCCCACCCACAAAAAGACCACAAAACCCTGTATTGTGTTAGTCTGGAAAATAGAACCTCTGAAGATTGCTTTAAGAACCAACAATATCTTCATTCAGAAGAGGCAAAGTTACTCTTACACATCAATGGGATCGTGTATGCTACAGTGGCTCTGCAGGTGACGCATCACAGCTCTGCATGTTGTGACTCCACATTGGCAAAGCTTCCTGACACATTTCAGAGTCTTTGTTTAAGTTGAGGGCACTTACTTAGCTGCACAATTAAATCCATAAATGGGCAGATATTAATTACACTGAAGGCATTTTTTTTTTCTAAATTATGCTCTAAATATTGCTACTTATTCATGGACTCCCTTTAACAAAGGACACTCTAAAATACATAACCAAACACTCATACGAGAACATTCAAAGTGTTATAGGAAATGCTGTTATATTGCCATAATTAGCCATAATAATGAATTCTCATATTCATCATCTTCCTCAGTATCTATACTCCCACGGTACTTCAGAGTCACCAACATGTACTAGGACTCCAGTTCTAAGCACTTCAGAAACACAAACAAAAATTAGACTTTATCCCCAGTTTACAGTTCACTCATCATAAGCTTCTCTTACAAGGTTTATTGACTTGGCATAGCACCTCAACGCAGGTATTTCTGATTTCTTGTCCCCAGAGTGTAGTGCCATCAGTTACTTAGTCTCTGATATTTGCTGTCCATGTCTCCTTGGAGTAAGAAGTGATTTTGCAACCTGGTCCAGGAGGTCATTTTTAAATTACTTGGATAAGCAGCTCTGGGTAAGTTTAGCACTGCAAAAGAATTCCTATGTAGTTGTAATTCTGTTTGTGAGGAATACAAACACTGTTGGCATAGTCTGCCTTCATACATCTATTTGTAATATTTTCTGCATTTATTTCTATGGGAGATACATTTCAATGAGGAGCATATTGTTAACACAAGTATTTAAACAAATAAAAAATGATCTGATGGCAAGTTTTAAATGCAGGAAATTAAATATTTAAACAGCACTGAGAGCGGGGGTTCAAATCCAAACATTCTGCAGTTTGTATCTTTTTCCTCTTACGAGAACCAGTAAAGCTTGGGAACCTCAAATGAAACCTACCTTTGGATTGCTGGCCTCTTCTTAGGGTTTCCTATCCACAGAAATAAGAGTTACTTTATCAGAAGCTGCTGAATTACTCAAACCCTAAAACATAATTCACATCCACTGCTGACCACTCCCTATATAATTTCTGAAATGCCTCATCTGTTTCTTACTTAAATTGTGTGTGGTGCACATTTTAGCATTTGACTGCATTATACAGATGAGAAGTAAAAGCAAATATATGTTGTCAGACAAAACACATCAAGCCTGGTTGCATTTGGCAATTTGAGCTGCTGTTCATTTAAGCAAATACTACCTGTATTATTTTCATACTAAAAGTTTTCACATTTTTTTATCTTAGCTTACACTATTTAATTTCAATTATAAAAAAAAAAAAAAACAAAAAAACCAAAAACAGGGGCCCATAAGGAAAATAACTTCATTAAAAGCCTGAGATACTGGAATATAGTATGGTATGGCAAGATTGCTAGTGTAAGTAGGACATAACTTATCCTTCTAGAAAGTTCTCCCTTGTAATGGAGGAGATGGTGAATCAGCTAAAGAGCTTGTCTCATGTCTACTGAGAGATGTATTTTCTTTACGTTTTTCTTGTCATTAGTGTTCCCACAAATCCAGACCGGTGAAGACATTGTGCAATTTGGGCACAGGCTCTTTCTCATAAGGAGGCATTCACATAATTTCTACAGCCTAATTAATTTAACAATGTGCTGCAAAATCTGCTCAATACCCCAGGAACTAGACTATTCAGAGGTTGCCCTGTGTAGAGGAGACCTCATCCCACGTAACCTTCCCAGCACAGCAAGGCTACAGGGCATCACAGAGCCTCATTCTACAAGGTCTCCTGAACTGCCTTGGAACAGGCCATCCACCTTTCCTCTTGGCTACCTATTCCCAAAACTGCAGGGACACTTACTATTGCGGTGTTTATTACCATGGGTGTTTGTTCAGTACTTCTGGTGACATGATTTATACACACGCACACATACAACACTCCTTTCAGAAGGCTGGTTTTCCAGTGGAGCACTCCCACAGAGCAAGGAGCATTTTAGATCTCACCAGCACACAGCAAGCAGCTTCTCCCTCTCAAAGTTATTCTGTTGTTAGTGCAGGTAGTTGTTGGAAGTCCATCTGGTTAAGTTTTCCTTCAGGCAGTTGTACTGATATTAACCTAAAGCAAAGGAAAAAAAAATCCAAACAAACCAAAACCCAAACCCCAACAAAAGCAGCAACAACAACAACAAAAAAAACCAACACAAATAAAACCCCAAATTCCTTCAGGCAGTTGTATTTAACCTAAAGCAAAGGAAAAAAAATCCAAACCAAAACCAAAACCCCAACAAAAGCAGAAAAAAAAAAAACCCACAAATAAAACCCCAAATATGAAACATCCACAAAAAA